>NC_140993.1:101282516-101418066 GCF_052327205.1 Somniosus microcephalus | reverse complement strand
CCCCCCATCGCTCTCTCTCTTCCCCCCCATCGCTCTCTCTCTTCCCCCCCAGTCGCTCTCTCTCTTCCCCCCCAAGTCGCTCTCTTTCTTCCCCCCAGTCGCTCTCTCTCTTCCCCCCACGTCGCTCTCTCTCTTCCCCCCAGTCGCTCTCTCTCTTCCCCCCCAGTCGCTCTCCCTCTTCCCCCCCAGTCCCTCTCTCTCTTCCCCCCCCAGTCGCTCTCTCTCTTCCCCCCCCAGTCCCTCTCTCCCTCTTCCCCCCCCCAGTCCCTCTCTCCCTTCCCCCCAGTCCGCTCTCTCCCTTCCCCCCCCAGTCCCTCTCTCCCTTCCCCCCCAGTCCCTCTCTCCCTTCCCCCCCCGTCCCTCTCTCCCTTCCCCCCCCAGTCCCGCTCTCTCTCTTCCCCCCAGTCGCCCTCTCTCTCTCTTCCAGCAACAACATGCCCTCGAAAAAGCCTCGGCACCGCTGGGCACTCCAGCTAGTCTATATAGATAAACGAGTCGATCTGTCTGTCTATCTGTCTGTCTGTCCATGGGTGTGCGTCTGTCCGGCTATGCGCTCGAAAGTTATAGAGCGTACCTACGCGTGCGTTACCTCCGAAGAAAGCTAACGCTTCCGTGACGGTCGTAAGTGTATTTACTTTTCGGTCGGACGAAAATTTTTTCGCGCCTTATGCAAAAAACCTTCAAAACTAAACTCATTATCTGCTACTTAGCATTGATTGACTGACGTCAAGGTTCGACCAATCCTGTGCCGTCACGATTGACCAATCCTACAGTACAGTCCCCTGATGGTTGGCCAATCGGTGTGTGTGTGTGGGCAGGACTAATCGTTTTCATCTCAGGGATGTGGCAGCCATTGTTTCACTGCTTCCAGCTCAAACTACTCTATCCAGCTTTGAAAAAGTTAGTATCTCTTTTAAAAATAACATAACATTTACCAAAAACGTTTTATAAGTACTTTCACTTTCATCTTTCAAGGTATTAAAAGGTAGAAATGTTGCCCGGCAGCAGATTGAGAGAGGGACACAGACAGGGCCCAAAAGCCTGGGACTCGATTTAAAATTTTGCCCGGCAGCAGATTCACAGAGGGACACAGAGAGGCCCCAAAGCCTCGCACTCGATTTAAACCACCCGGCCCAAAACAGCCCTGGCAAAGCCGGGCTCCCCCAGCTAGTAAACTATAAATTACATGAAATAACTATTTTAAACAATAATTTAAATTTTTGAAAAAAATAATTTTATTTTCTAACTGGGCCAAAAATAAACTTACCTTGCTTTAAAGTATTTAAAAATAATAAACCTGTGGAAAAAATGTTTTCATTTTAATTAATTCACCACTTACCTTGTAAAAAGCAGGCCTTACGCCTGCTTTTTACATTTCTAACTTCTGCAGGCTTACCCTCGCGGGAAAACCTGTAAAAAAAAACGAAGTTTGATGCACAAGCGCAGCCTCTCCCGCGCACGCATTCGACCTCTGAACCCCTTCGTTCAGAGGAACGGAAGTGCCGGTTTCCCGCGCATGCGCAGTGCATGCAGAAAACCGGCACTTCCATTGGGCTGACGGGTGAGTACCCCGTACGTACTCACCCGTGGAGACCTGACTTTCTGCCCCAATAAATACATTCAAAATAATTCTTTGAAAAAAAATCATTAAACTTACCCTTTGTGTGATGGAACTCCGTGCAACAACATTCCCCTGCACAGGCCTGCTCCTTTCTCTCAGCTTGGGTCTTCAGTTCTTCTTCATTCTGCACCATTACCTTCCTTGCCAGTATTTTCCATGCTACATATCTGCATGAGCTCCATGCACCTAAACACCTCTCAGTATTTGCTTCTTGCTTTTGTATTCAATGGAGTAGAAATTAGACCTCATTGCACCCATTTTATGACATAAAATAGATGCAACGAGGGCCAATTACAGGGACCAACGTCCGGGTCCCTAAGAACACCTGAATAATGTCTAACCCAATATTGGGTTGGGCAATGTTTCATGCAACCGAGGTGGCCGCCTAAAACAGCCATAATGTAATGAGAGGCCTAATGCCTGGTTTTCGATCCCTCAGGGAATTTGGGCTGTCAAGCTCCACTCACGTTTTCCAGGTGGAAATGCGGCCACCAACAAAAAACTGAGTGCATTTTTTTAGGTTTGATGTGGAACCAAGAGGATCAAGTGTTATCTTCCCAGCACCACAGTAATCCTGAGGGCTGTTGCCAGCCGCAATCAGCCCCCTCCCATTCTCCTCGCACCCCCTCACCACCCCGGACTTACGTTTGGTCCACTGCCAGTGGAGCAAGCGGCCTGACATTGATCTTTTAAAACGTCGAGCTGCCTGTGGAGACAGGCACCAGCAGCTTGCCCAAATAATGTTAGAGGCCTGAGGCCCAATTTGAGGCTGGCCTCAGGCCTTCCAGCTGGGGCAGACACTCTGTGCATGGCACCCAATTCAGGTGTGCAAAAGCGCCGAATGGAATTTCCATCCCAATATCTCTAAGTAGTTTTCTTATAGCTAAAACCTTGCATGGAATTTGGAATCCTGGAAATTGCTGCCCCTGCTGTTCAATGGGAACCCATGCAATGCTTTTTTTTATTCGTTCATGGGATGTGGGTGTCGCTGGCAAGGCCAGCATTTATTGCTCATCCCTAATTGCCCATGAGAAGGTAGTGGTGAGCCACTTTCTTGAACCGCTGCAGTCTGTGTGGTGATGGTACTCCCACAGTGCTGTTAGGAAGGGAGTTCCAGGATTTTGACCCAGCGACGATGAAGGATCGGCGATATACTTCTAAGTCAGGATGGTGTGGGACTTGGAGGGGAACTTGGAGGTGGTGTTGTTCCCATGCGCCTACTGCCCTTGTACTTCTAGGCGGAAGAGGTTGCAGGTTTGGGAGGTGCTGCCGAAGAAGCCTTGGTGAGTTGCTGCAGTGCATCTTGTAGATGGTACACAATGCAGCCATGGTACGCCAGTGGTCGAGGGAGTGAATGTTTAAGGTGGTAGATGGGGTGTCAATCAAGCGGGCTGTTTTGTCCTGGATGGTGTTGAGCTTCTTGAGTGTTGTTGGAGCTGCACTCATCCAGGCAAGTGGAGAGTATTCCATCACACTCCTTAATTGTGCCCTTTAGATGGTGGAAAGGCTTTGGGGAGCCAGGAGGTGAGACACTCGCCGCAGAATACCTAGCCTCTGACCTGCTCTTGTTGCCATGGTATTTATGTGACTGGTCCAGTTAAGTTTCTGGTCAATGGTGACCCCCAGGATGTTGATGGTGGGGGATTCAGCAATGGTAATGCCGTTGAATGTCAAGGGGCGGTGGTTAGACTCTCGCTTGTTGGAGATAGTCATTGCCTGGCACTTGTGTGGTGCGAATATTACCTGCCATTTATCAGCCCAAGCCTAAACATCGTCCAGGTCTTGTTGCTTGCGGGCATGGATTGCTTCATTATCTGAGGATTTGTGAATGGCGCTGAACACTGTGCAGTCATCAGTGAACATCTCCATTTCTGACCTCATGTTGGAGGGAAGGTCATTGATGAAGCAGCTGAAGACGGTTGGGCCTAGGAACCTGCCCTGAGGAACTCCTGCAGCAATGTCCTGGGGTTGTGATAATTGACCTTCAACCATCACAACCATCTTCCTTTGCGTTAGGTATGACTCCAGCCAGTGGAGAGTTTTCCCCCTGATTCCCATTGACTTCAGTTTTACTACGGCTCCTTGATGCCACACTCGGTCAAATGCTGCCTTAATGTCAAAGGCTTTAACTCTCACCTCACCTCTGGAGTTCAGCTCCTTTATCCATGTTTGGACCAAGGCTGTAATGAGGTTGGGAGCCGAGTGGTCTTGGTGGAACCCAAACTGGGCATCAGTGAGCAGGTTATTGGTGAGTAAGTGTTGCTTGATAGCACTGTCGACGACACCTTCCATCACTTTCCTGATAGTTGAGAGTAGATTGATGGGGCGGTAATTGGCCGGATTGGATTTGTCCTGCTTTTTGTGGACAGGAAATATCTGGGCAGTATTCCAGGTTGTCGGATAGATGCCAGTGTTGTAGCTGTACTGGAACAGCTTGGCTAGAGGCGTGGCTAGTTCTGGAGCACAAGTCTTCACCACGATAGTCGGGATGTTGTCGGGGCCCATAGCCTTTGCTGTATCCAGTATGCTCAGCTGTTTCTTGATATTACGTGCAGTGAATCGCCTTGGCTGAAGACTGGCTTCTGTGATGGTGGGGACCTCGGGTGTCGGCCGATATGGATCATCCACTTGGCACTTCTGGCTGAAGATGGTTGCAATGCTTCAGCTTTGTGTTTTGCATTCACTTGCTGAGCTCCACCATCATTGAGGATGGGGATATTCATGGTGCCTCCTCCTCCCATTAGTTGTTTAATGGTTCACCACCATTCACGACTGGATGTGACAGGAATGCCGAGCTTTGATCTGATCCCTTGGTTGTGGGATCGCTTAGCACTGTCTATAGCTTGGCTTTACGCTGACAGCAACTTCTAGGCTGTGGTCCAGTATTAGTCCAACTAGCTGCTGTAATCATTAAGCTGCTTGAAGAATTGTAAAAGGAAGGACGGTTTAATGTCACTAATAACACAACAGATCTAGCAATGGAAATGAAGAATGTTCCATGGTCTACAAAAGAACCGAAAGCCCTATAAAGAGGGTGGGATGTTTATTACATGATGAATTATTCAGTCGTCCACAGTTGGAAGCCTGAACCAACTAATTCATCTACTTTACAAATGATGTCGTAGACTTAGAGGCTGGTGAAAACTCAATATGACATGTTTAAACGTTTGACTGCCCAGTAATATATCATGCCCGTATTGACAATTTGCATCTGTACTTTCAGATTCAATCGATGCATCTGCACAGCATTTTAATCAAGACAAATGTAGCAATCAAAATAAATATAACATCATTTGCATGTGTATATACCTGATTTATGCAGTAAGGACAGTAATGTGTTTTGGTTTCATAATTTGTTTTTAATATCTTCATAATTGTAAATAAAGTTTGCAATGTGATAGTTGTGCGGTTTAATATGCACTGTCCTTTTCCCCATCTGTGGAATGATGGATTAGTTTCATTGATGTTTTGCCACTGGTTAAGATGGAATAGGTGTCAGACTTATAAATCAGTCACAGTAACAGGTCAGGAATCTTTAACATGTGCATAAGTGGCATAGTGCCAGTCTTCATAGAATGGTGGCATTGGTGTGCAGTTAAAAGAGGAACATCCAACTATCCTGTCATTACAATGTTAAAATTCAGATACATACTGTATTGATATTTGTTACAAATATGCTGGTGTGGTGAACAAATTGCTCCTTTTATCATTTTTCCAAAGTGTCCTTCTCAGCATCAGCCCAGAAGTAACTAGTCACAATTTATTACCCTTATAACTAAATTTAATCAGAATGTGGCATCAGCTGCTATAATGTCTGCATTGCAGTAGTTTACATTTCATAAAATATTCAAGAATATTGCAATGTTAGAATAATCTCAATGTTAAATTGAAATATTTTTTCAGCCATTTTCAGCATTATTTTTGGCTAGATAGGCGAAATAAATGATCACCCATAGGTCACTGGTGCAGTCACATAATGCTGATTGGTAATCATCAGTAAAAAACACAGTTAATAATCAGCAGCTAACTTACACATCATTTTTGTGATTAAGTGAAACTCTGTCTTCTCGCCACATTGATTAAATCGCTCCTTCTTCACAAGCATCTAAGGTGTAATTTCACAAAACTATACTCGCAGAGGTTGCTTTGGCCCCGTGTGCGCATATCGGGAATGTGGCCACACGCTCTTCATGATTATCCATTCACCAAAGTTAATGGGTGGAAAATCATGGGGTTGGGGGAGTGAATGGTTAATCTCCAATATGCATTGCCTGAGGGCACAATTTTATAATATTACCTCTCTGGTAGTCTCTTCAACAAATTAGTACTATTCATCTCATTGACTTTCTTTGGCAATTTACTCCATATGCCGATTATTCTTTGTGTGAAGTAATTCTGACTGACTTCCCCATTTATCGAATTATTAAACTCGTTTTGACCGCTGGGCAGTGTGAACCAATTGTCTGGATTAACATTACCAGCACCTTTCATAAGTTTCAACATTTCTATTAGATTATCTTGAAATCTCTTTTCTAATGGGAACAATCCCAACTTCCTTATGCTTTTTTCCATTACTTAGATTCCCAGGATCAGCCATCATCCTGATTGCTCTATGCTGCATGCTCTCATGGACCACATTGTCTTTCTTAACATATGGCAACCAGTATTGCATGCAGTCATTCCGATAGAATGTAACCAACATACAGTAATTACATCATTTTTTTAAATTGGTATTCTATATTCCTGATAATACCCAGTAATTTACTAAGTTTATTTTACTGCAGTCGTGTACAAGGTTGAAAGGATTAAATCACTTTTTCCCCAAACCCCCAAATCCCTTTCATGATATAACAAGTAGCAAATAATAGTCACTGGCATTTTATTCTTAAGAAGATGAAGAGGCCAGAATGTATTTTTTTTAGTGAAGGGTGGAGCGGGTGGAGATGGTGGTGACAGTTGTAGGGGGTGGCGTGTGCCCAGTCAGTTATGCCCCTGACTGCCTGTGAGCGGTTAGAATCGCTCCCACACCCCTGGGTTCTCGACACTCGACTTAGGTACAGGCGGCGATACAGAAAACGAGTAGACAAGTGGTTTTGATGTGAGAAAACCAAGATTTTATTAAAACAGAAATAAAAATTACAAATATTGAGAAGTCACTATATAGTTACAGGCTTATCAAAACATAGAAACATAGAAACATAGAGATAGGAACAGGAGTAGGCCATTCGGCCCTTCGAGCCTGCTCCGCCATTCAATGAGATCATGGCTGATCTTCGTCTGAGATCATAGCTGATCTTACCAGTTCAGTACCCCGTCCCCGCCTTTTCTCCGTAACCCTTAATCCCCTTAGCCTTCAGAAATATATCCAATTCTCTCTTGAAAATATTTATTGAATTAGCCTTCACAGCCCTCTGTGGCAGGGAATTCCACAGGCTCACCACTCTTTGAGTGAAGAAATTCTTCCTCATCTCTGTTTTAAATGATTTGCCCGCTATTTTTAGACTGTGGCCCCTGGTTCTGTGCTCCCCTGCCATTGGAAACATTCTCTCTGAATTCAGCCTGTCCAGGCCTGCCATAATTTTATATGTTTCGATGAGATCCCCTCTCAATCTTCTAAACTCCAGTGAGTACAAGCCCAAACTATTCAATCTCTCCTCGTAGGTCATTCCCGCCATTCCAGGTATCAGCCTGGTGAATCGCCGCTGCACTCTTTCCATGGCAAGAACATCCTTCCGCAGATGGGGCGACCAAAACTGTACACAATACTCCAGATGCGGTCTCACCAGCACCTTGTACAGCTGTAGTAAGGTATCCCTATTCCTATACTCGAACCCCCTTGATATGAAGGCCAACATACCATTTGCCTTCTTAATCGTCTGTTGCACCTGCATGCTCTCCCTCAGTGACTGGTGCACAAGAACACCCAGGTCCCTCTGCACTTCCCCATCTCCCAATCTATTGCCATTTAGATAATAATCCACCCTCCTGTTTTTACCCCCAAAGTGGATGACCTCGCATTTATCCACATTATAGTGCATCTGCCACGTATCCGCCCATTCCCCCAACCTGTCCAAATCGCATTGTAGCCTCCTGACATCCTCATCAGAGCCCACCCCTCCTCCTAGTTTAGTGTCGTCAGCGAATTTGGAAATATTGCATCCAATTCCCTGATCCAGATCATTTATATATATTGTGAACAGCTGGGGTCCCAGGACAGATCCTTGCGGCACCCCGCTGGTCACTGCCTGCCACTCCGAAAACGAGCTGTTTATTCCAACTCTCTGTTTTCTATCCGCCAGCCAGTTCTCTATCCACGTTAATACTTTGCCCCCAATCCCATGAGCCTTAATTTTGCATGATAATCTTTTGTGTGGAACCTTATCGAAGGCTTTCTGGAAGTCAAGGTACACCACATCCACTGGCTCTCCCCCATCTATTTTACCAGTTACTTCCTCAAAAAATTCCAAAAAGAATATGCTTAAATGGGAATGGGGAACACACGGCACATCGAGGGAACAGCACACATTAATAAAATCCCTTAACCCTTATCCCACCTATAATACCTAACTACATTAAGCTAAGAGGGGCCAGGAATTCATGCTCACCAAGTCAAAATCTGCTGAGTTATAACGGTTGTGGGGTTTTGGGGGTTCGCTCTTTGTGCTCTCTGGAGCTTGCCATCGTCACGTGGTCTCAGGGCGCGGCAAGGGCATCGTCCCGGTAAAGTACCCCGAGATTAAAGTCTTTGCTTGGGTACTTTACCTCGCAGGGATGATGGTTCTTCTTCTTCGGGTGGCGGTTGAATGTTGCATGAAGATAGTCGACGGTCGGCTGGATTGAAGGCCCAATTATTCGAAGCATTCTTCAATCTTCTTCGAATTCATCTCGTCTTACCCAAATCATCTCGTCATATTTCGTCTCGTCTTGTCTCATCTGGCCTGGCCTAGCCTGGTCTGCCCGCATTCGCCTGGTGTTGTGCCGGCGTCCCTGATGGATTGGGGAAGCCACGGGCAGTGGCTAGGTAGCAAGCGCAGGAGGAAGAGAGAGAGCGCCACGTGGCTACCAATGGGCCTATAATTATACTCCCATTGAAAACCCTTATCTGCGCGCCAAATCAGGTCAGTCTATTGTCCAACTTTTGGCGGGCTGTTTTAATTTACCAATCTAAGTTAACTGATTTTAGATGGCCGTTTATCGCACCCGATGGCCCCGATGTCCGGGTTGTATTTTCATTAATGCATTTTAATCGGCCTGTCCAGCCTTGGTGGCTCCCTTGAGCTGTTTCCGATTATTTATGCGGACAAACTAATGACCTTACGCTTAGGCCTAACTGGGCTGATCTGTTTCGATCTGATGTAATGCATATTCCATGTTTGCCTAGCTGTCTGGCTCTTCAAACACTTGGGCCTAGAAATTCAGTTGTTTGCGCCAGCCGCTAGCGCCTTAGGAGGAGGAGATGTGGGGCGCTAGGCGGCTAGCGGCCGGGCGCTGCGCGATCTGCACCTCTCCCCAACTTCAGTAAAGATTTAGCAGCGGCGCAAAGCCTTTGCGCGCGCTCAGCTGCGCGCGCAGATCCTGACGTCATTTCATCGTGCAACGCCCTTTGTGCGCCCCAAACCGGAAATTCAGTGGCGCCGGCCTATTGCGCACCTGGCGCCCCTAGCGACTGGTGGAGGGGAACGGTTCCCAGTCGCTGCGGGGCGCGGGGGGCGCTAATTAAAGGGCACTCCTCCTGCAGTAGAAATGGCAGCCATTTTGCAACACTCCTTCTTTGTGAGAGATGGATCTTTGCAGAGAGACAAAGGTAGAGAGCTTTCTGGTTTGGCTCAACACTCGCACAGGTACTTGTGGCTTCAGGCCACAGCTTTGCACTTGTCTTTAATTTCAGAGCCATAGCATTGATTGGAAACATATAATGGGGGCTGCAATGGGTGCAAACGTTGGCCTTCTCCATTGCATTCAAAGGGCTCAGAGACGCCGTGAGAGAGTGGCAGTCATGACCAGAGGGAGAAGGGGCAACAGGCATCGGCTAAGGAGGCCTTACCCACCCAGGGTATACCTCCAGCAGTTCTCATATTTTGAACATGTCTGACGAGCAGTGTGTTCGGAGGCTGCGATTCCGAAGGGCGGTGGTCACTGAGATCTGCCACCTGCTTCGCGGAGGTCTGCAGCCACAGCTGAGGAGCAGGACGTCTCTGTCGGTGGCAGTGAAGGTGACGGTGTCTCTCAACTTCTATGCCACCGGCTCCTTCCAATCCGCTGCTGGGGACATTTCCAACATCTCCCAGTTTGCCGTACATTGCTGCATCCGCCAGGTGACCAATGCCCTTTTCAGAAGGAGACGTCAGTTCATCTCCGTCTCCATGGCCCTTGTCAAGCAGCAACAGCGTGCAATAGGCTTTGCAGCATTAGCGGGCTTCCCCATGGTGCAGGGCGCCATTGACTGCACGCATGTGGCTTTGCGGGCACCTCTAGAGCATGCCGAGGATTACCGCAACCGGAAGGGCTACCATTCGCTCAACGTGCAGTTGGTGTGTGACCACAGGCAGATCATCCTAGCTGTCAATGCCCGCTTTCCAGGCAGCAGCCACGATGCCTTCATCCTGCGCCAGACTTCTGTGGCAGACATGTTCCAGGCCCAGCCTCACCCACGAGGATGGCTTCTCGGGGACAAAGGCTATCCTTTGTGCACCTGGCTGATGACCCCGCTCCGTGCGCCCAGCACCCCTGCTGAAGAGGGATACAATGACAGCCATCAAGCAACCAGGAACATCATTGAGCAAACAATCGGCATCCTGAAGCAACGGTTCCAGAGGAGCCCTACAGTACTCGCCTGAGCGAGTCTCCCATTTCGTGGTCGTGTGCTGCATGCTGCACAACCTGGCTATCCGCAGGACTCAGCCACTGCCACCAGACATTGGAGGACCACCACAGGAGGAGGAGGAGGAGGAGGAGGAGGACCAGCACAGGAGGGAGGCAGAAAGTGCAAGGGCCGCCCGTCGGCGGCTTATTGAACGTCGGTTCTAGGCCCCCTCTCAGGGAATGGCTTGTGGCACAAGATGAATGTAGCCGCTCCACAAGCCCTCAGCCGAGCAGGGCAACCAGGACTTCCAAAAGAAAGCATGGACAGTGCGATTTAAGAACATTTATTACTTTGATACCTCTGTGCCCTTCCCACATAACAAACTAATGGAGAGAAGCCCCCCCCAAAAACACAAATCGAGCAGTCTCGGCCTTTCAAAAAACACAAATACACCAGTCTCGGCCTTTCAAAAAAACAAATCCACCCTCCCCCTTTAAGAGCTCACCGGCGCCAGAGTGTCTGCCGTTAATCAGCAACTCGCCGCACCTGCGCTGCGCCCACCCTCGGGGGTTTCGCCCCGGGCCGCCGGCTTAGCGCCTAATGATAGTCGTGCATCGCCTGTTTTAGTGCAGCAGCAACCTCTTGGGGCGATGCCACTGAATATCGGCGAAGGTGGTGCGAAGTTGCGCCGGGCGCAAACTTTAGCGGCCGCCCGGCTGTCGCGCCCCAAAAGTGGCTATACTGAATTTCTAGGCCAATGTCCTTTTCACAGAAATGCATTTTAAGTTTCGATTTCCCAAAGCTGCCTGTTTGTGCTACAGAGTCCAAGCTTTTAGAACCTTACAGGCTTTTGGTCACGAGGTGCGGACGCCATCTTTTAGGTACCCTTTTTAAATTGTCCATTCAGTGTCCCTTTTATTAATAATCTTGGGGGAAATGTGGGAATTTTGTGAACCTTACACAGTTTAATCCTTTGTTTGGGACACCCAGATTGTTCTTCCAGGAGGGAAAACCAGCCTCCTCTCTCAGACAGGCCAGCTGTTATTGACATTTCCGGGATCTTCAGCAGAAGAAACCATAGATGTATCCCCAAACTGTTGAACTTCCACTCATGTAGGCCCCTTCCCCTGATTTTGTGAACTTCGGCAGTGCCAGCGACAGAGTTCTGCGATGGGCACAATCCCATTTTAACTGTTGGGATTGCATCCCATGGATTTTTGAGGACAAGACAATTTTTCCAACATTTTGATTTGTTAATCCATTACTCGGGGTGGGGGGAGAAGGGATAGGAATTCTTAGACAAGCATTAAAGACAGACAAATCATAAAATCATAGAAGTAGAATCATAGAAATTTATAGCACAGAAGGAGGCCATTTGGCCCATTGTGTCTGTGCCGGTCAAGAAAGAGCTATCCAGCCAAATCCCACTTTTCAGCTCATGGCCTATAGCCTTGTAGGTTACGGCACTTCAATCGAGTACTTTTTCCACAAATTACATCATTTGTTATTCACATCTACGTTTTTGCTAAATTTACCAAGAAAAAGTGGACAAGGAATTGTACCGAGACAAAGATCTACATAATGAAAAGGTTTGCATCTGACACCGTTTCTTAGAGCAAAAACTGTTTGCAGGGCAGAAAATACCTGTAGGGAACAGAAAATTCTACAGGGCAAGAAGGTTACTAATTGGCTCAAAGTCCCATTGAGTAAAATCCAATCAAACAAACACCACTATCTTAAAGAAAAGTCACTTAATGTTTTTGTAAACAAATTGCACAGCTAATGAACAACCAGCATTCACTACAAAGCTATACAATTAAATTCCTCAACGAAAAATTTAAACTCCTTTCAGCAGCTAATTGGTTCCTAATCACTCCATTGCTGTTCTTCAAAGATTAAGGGGAAAAATTTGGTTGGTTTGCACCTCCCATTACCACCCTAAGAGATGTTTGCGCCGCTCGCGAAATTGACCAACATTTTTGCGACGGCGCAAAGCTCTACTGCCCCGATCTCCTGCGCCCGCAGATCGTGACATCAGTCGAGCGTGTAATGCCCCGGTGGTGCCCCGGACCGGATATTGAGTGGCACCCCCCTCCTTTCCGCCTGCCGCAAGCAACGACAGGGAGACTGAAATGTTTCCCAGTCGGTGAGGGGCTGGGGGAGCGCTATTTAAAGGCGCCCTCTCCCTGCCTTTTTTTGTGGGAGACTTTTTTGCACCACTCATTCTGACAGAGAGAGACTTCTGCATAGAGTCAACGCTGTGTGAAGTAGTTTTGGCTACAGAGCATCACTTTGCAGGTTCTTTTGGATTTGACCTTCATTCCTTCGATTGTCAAGAGACTGTGGGGGCTGCACTGATTCGGGGCGTCGTCCTGCGCCTGCAGAATCAGAGGCATCAGGGACGCAGAGAGAGTGTGGCAATCATGGCCAGAGGGAGGAGGGCCAACAGGCCTCTGCACAGGAGACCTTACCCTCCCAGGGTATTCCAGGAACAATTCTCCTACATTCATTTGTCTGAGGAGCAGTGTTTGTGCAGGTTGCACTTCAGCAAGGAGGTGGTCACTGAGCTCTGCCACCTGCTGCAGCCAGATCTGCAGCCTCAACTGAGGACCAGGATGTCTCTGTCGATGGCAGTGAAGGTCACAGTGGCTCTGAATTTTTATGCCACCGGCTCCTTTCAAACAGCTACTGGGGACATTGCCAATATCTCCTAGTTCACGATTCATTGCTGTATCTGGCAGGTCACAAATGCCCTCTAAAAAAGGAGATGCCAGTACATCTCTTTCCCAATGACCCAGGCCAAACAGCATGAACATGCATTCGGCTTTGCGAGGATAGCGGGCTTCCCCATGGTGCAGGGCACCATTGACTGCACGCATGTGGCATTGCGGGCACCACATGAGAATGCAGAGGCTTTCCGAAACCGCAAGATGTTCCACTCCTTAAATGTCCAGTTGGTCTGTGACCACAGACAGCTGATACTCGCTGTCAATGCCCGCTATCCTGGCAGCACCCACGATGCTTTCATCCTGCACTAGACTGGTCTGCCAGACCTTTTCCAGGCAGCGCATCAGCCAAGTGGTTGGCTCCTTGGGGACAAAGGTTATCCACTCTGCACCTGGCTGATGACACCGCTCCGTAACCCCAACATCCTTGCTGAACTGTGGTACAATGAGAGCCATCTTGACACAAGGAACATCACTGAGCAGACGACCAGTGTGCTCAAGCAATGGTTCTGCTGTCTGGACCACTCAGGAGGAGCCCTGCAGTACTCTCCTGAGCGAGTCTCCCTCTTCATAGTTGTGTGCTGCATTCTTCATAACCTTGCAATCCTCAGGACCCAGCCAATGCCACCAGGCCTTGGAGCACCACCCGAGGAGGAGGAAGAGGAGAAGGAAGAGGAGGAGGATGATCAGCAGCAGCACCAAGGCAGAAGGGAGGCCAACAACGTTGAAACTGCAAGGGCCGTCCGTCGAAGACTGATAACAAGCCACTTCCAGGCTCCTACTCAGGAAATGGCTTCTGGCATGGAGAACAACATGAATGAAAGCAACCCGCAACTCCTATAGCCGGCCAAGGCAGCAATGATTCCAAAGGCCAAACATGTACATTTTCAATACAAATTTTTTTTTATTTTACAAACTCTGTGTGTGTCATTTCTTCATGACAAACTAATAGAAACAAACACAAAAAACATGAATTAACATAACTGGTTCTCACAACCTGGAGATAATGGCCAAAACACTAAACAAAAGTTATTACATGAACCTCTGCCTTTAATAAAAACATTCCCAACATTTTGTCAGACCTCCTACTTTTTGCCCTTCCATGGTGATCTCCTTCCCTTGCGCACTTCCCCCCTTCCCACCCTACTGCTCCTCCGTAATGTGACCCCAGTGGCTGCAGCAAGGCTGGTGGAAGGCTGCTGAATGTCAGATCCTGAGAATAGAGATGCCCTTGAAGGACGGCCTCGACCAGCTCTGGTCCTGGAGGGCCCAGCTGCAGACTGCACCAACTCTGCATGGGCGGCAGCAGTATGGGCTAGAGGCGGCGGCAAATGCGATGGGGAAGTGACAGTGGTGGGAGCAGGAATGCTGTCATCCTGAGAGAGGACAGCACCTTCGTGCTCGACCGACACACTGGCACTCCCACGGGGCAGCACCTCAGCATCCGGAGCAATCTGCTGGAGCACAGATTGCTGGTTTGCTGGGGCACAGTGAGAGCCCCGGGGAAATGTGTCCGAACCCGTGACGATTGCAGCAGTCGGTGCTTGCATGGCCTCAATCTGAGTCTGCATGAGACCTGTCTGAGATTGGATCACAGCAGCCAGTGACTGAATTGCAGCACTAAGCATTAGCATGGCATCCGCCTGTGCTACAGCGAAGTGTTCCACACTCCTTGAAAGTGATTCAATGCATTCAGGCACCCTTCCCACTGCACCCTTGAGCTCAGTGTGCATGTCCACCGCCTGGTTGTTCATTTCAGCGATGAGCCGCTCCTCCTCTGCGTCCAGTGCAGCAGGACTCGCTGGCCTACTCTCCCTCTGGGGAGAAGGCCCCCAAGCTTCCCTACCCCCATCACGTTGCTGCAGCCTGCTGGGTCCTGGAGCTTCGCCCTCATCAGACCCTTCCCCCCTGCTCCCCTCCAGAGAAGATGTGGTCCCAGTGTGGGCATGGGCTTCCTTGGGAGAGGGTGGCCCTGAGGCTCCAGTATCCTCTTCTTCCTCGCCTGTGGCTTCGCTCCCACTGGCAGCATGAGGGCCTGTCTCCTCAGCTGGTGAATCACCATCAGAAAGCAGGGAGGTAGAAGAGTGGCTTTAGCATGAGGACAGGGGGGCAGTAAGGGAGGAAGGAGTGGAGCGATTTAGTAAGTGGGATTGAAAGTGTCAAATGCTGGTGTTGTGAGGGACAAGTGGAATGAGAGAGGAGAGAAAGCTGATGACCTTACCATTGCTGTCCCAACCGGGGTCAGCCTCTCCAGGGGCAACGGGACCAATCACCTGGCTTGCCACAATCCTGTGGACGCGTGCCTCAAGATCGCTGAGGGGTTGCAGCTGAGGCCACCCTCCACCCGTCCGTTGCTGCTGTCCCCTGTTATGAGATAGCTTGGCCTGCAAGAAAAAGGACGGCATCTGAGTAAATATACAGCCATGGTCTTGTCTGATGTGCCTCCCATAGTTGAATAGCCCTTACTGTATGCAGCCATGGTCTTGCCTGATGTGCCTCCCATAGTTGAATAGCCCTTACTGTATGCAAGTTGTGGAATGTACATGTGTGTTTTATGAGAGGGCCATAGGTCTTGGATGAATGTTGGGCATTGGGGTTTTAAGACCCTTTGGCTATAGAGTGAGGTTGAGATGGAAGGATGGAGAGGTATTGAAAAACAGCCACTCAGCCTGACGACACGAGTGAGGTCATTGACTTTTTGCGACATTGAGTATGGGTCCTGGAGGAGACGTGCTGAGCCACCTCCCTCCACATTCTTCTTTAGTCGCGTGGCAAAGGCCTCCTGCCACTCTCTGGGTACAGTATTGATCTTCTTCGCTCCACCACGTCAACCAGAGCCTCCAAAGCCTGCTCGCTGAAGCGCTGAGCTCATTCTCTCGCCCTCTCCATAGTCCTTGGCTGGAAAATTTAGGCACAGGTCTGTCCAGGCTGAGATTCAAGGCTCCAATGAGCAGGGTGTGGCTGGAGAGCAAGATTGACCCTCCCCTTTATGAACTGGCCGGCGCCAGTGTGTCTGTGTTCCATCGCTAACTGACATCACCTGCGCTGCGCTCGCGCTCTGAGGTAGCACCTCGCTCCTCGGCCTTTGTGGCTTGGGACAGGTGTGTAGCGCCTGATTTATCGCTATAATCACCTCCAGAGGTGATAAAAGCCAAGTTTGCACCCGGCCAATAATTGCGCCCCAAACAGGGCGATACCGAATTTCTCCCCCTAAATTTATAACAAAATAAACTTATTAAAATGTTATATTTGTGAAAAAATCACGAGACTCTACCATGCGCTTCCCCATGTCATCTTACCTCCACTAACTTTTTCTTCCTCTTTCAGGGGCATTGATTTAGCTTTTGCTCAGATTCTTCAGCTGGGGACCTTGGATTTTCCTCCTCATGCCCGAAATGAGTGGTAGAACTGTGTGGAGTGGTGGAGTGTCGGTGGAAATTCCAGGCCAGGAAATATTGCCTGGAACTTCCTTCGTGATACTTCATGAGCTCAGGCTTTTCTCCATGATCTTTTTTTCTATTATGTGCATACATAGGTTCTTTGGCCTTCGGAATAGGCCTTTTCAGGATCCACAGTGACATTTTGTGCCATATATGCATATGCAGACACCATGGCCCCGATATTTATGGGGAGGTGGGAAGGGTGTGGGGGAGGTCGGAAACGGCTGGGGAACCTGACATGGCCAGGGACACGGAGGTCCTTCTGAATTTAAAGGCAGGATCTCAATGGCCCAGAAATTCGGGTCGAGGGCTTCCCGCGGGTGCAAGCCCCCGACCTGCACTTACCTTGTACGCCGGCAGTTGAGCTGTAGGGCCCCGTGGAATTCCGCTCCGGGGCCTGGCCCAGCTGCCGGCGTGCAGTGCTTGCGTGTCCCAGGGGCGTAGTTAGTGCGATGCGTCCCCTGGGATCACGTCAGCCATGGGCAGCCAATCGGAGGAGGGAAAAGCCCATTCGTAAGATTGACAGGAAGACCTGTCAAAATTTATGAATACTACGGCCCCAAAATAGCAGTAAACCTTCAAATAATTTTTTTTTAAATCACACTTTTTAAATAAACTATAAATTACATTAAATAACTATTTTAAACAATAATTTAAATTTTTGAAAAAAATAATTTTATATTCTAACGGGGCTAAAAATAAACTTACCTTGCTTTAAAGTATTTAAAAATAATAAAACTGTGGAAAAAATGTTTTAATTTTAATTAATTGACCACTTACCTTGTAAAAAGCAGGCCTTATGCCTGCTTTTTACATTTCTAAATACTGCAGTCTTACGATCCTGGGAAAACATGTAAAAAAACCTAAGTTCAAAGCGCACGCGCAGCCTCTCCTGCGCGCGCGTTCGACCTCTGAAACACTTCATTCAGAGGAACAGAAGTGCCGGTTTCCCGCGCATGCGCAGTGCATGCAGAAAACCGGCACTTCCATTCGGCCTACGGGTGAGTACCCCATGCGTATTCACCCATGGAGACCCGAATTTCTGGGCCATTATCGCTTTTTTCTTCTGTTTCCCATCCGGCAGCTGGCCAAATTGACAGCCTCTCCACGGCGGGACACTTGACCCATCGAAACCCACCCCCTAAAAACCGCAACATATGTGTACGTAGCGGGTTAGGAGCATGCTCCACGATTTTTTTCATTTTTAACCTCAACCCCTGACTCTCTCCTGCCCATCATGGACGGGTTAATAACGAGGCCAGTGCCTCTAGTCTGACTTGAACTTGTAAATTTCCTGAGCCTCTCTGATGCTTTCTTATTTTTATTAGTTCTCAAGATGTGGGCGAAGCTGGCAAGGCCACATTTATTGCCAACCACTAGTTGCCCTGAGAAGGTGTACCCTTCTCCAACAGCAGTCAGAAGGCCCTGAAGCACTGCTTTTTCCACCTCCAGGCACAAGAAGTTCAAGGCACTGCCAGGGGTGGTCTGCACTGAGGGTACAAGCTGGCCACATTAATGGACTGGTACACCAAATTCAGCACTGCTCGGCCTGGTTAGGCACAGCATAGTTTAGGTGCACCTTCTGAGTCAGAAGGTTGTGGGTTCAAGTCTCACTCCAGGGACTTGAGCACATAAATCTAGGATGACACTTTAGTGCAGTGCTGAGGGAGTGTTGCTCTGTCGGAGGTGCTGTCTTTCAGATGAGACGTTAAACTGAGGCCCCGTCTACTCTCTCAGGTGGATGTAAAAGATCCTATGGCACTATTTTGAAGAAGAACAGGGGAATTATCTCCAGTGTCCTGGCCAATATTTATCCCTCACTCAACATAACAAAAACAGATTATCTGGTCATTATCACATTACTGTTTGTGGGAGCTTGCTGTGCGCAAATTGGCTGTCGTGTTTCCTACATTACAACAGTGACTACACTCGAAAAGTACTTTAGCAAAATACTGCAGAAGCTGGAAATCCGAAATAACAACAGAAAATGCTGGAAAAACTCAGCAGGTCAGGCAACATCCGTGGAGAGAAATTTGAGTTGACGTTTCGGGTTGAAACCCTTTTTCAAAACTGGAAAGGAAATAAAATAGATCGAAGGCAGGGCTGCAATCGAACAAAAGAAGTAAAAGAGACATTAAAAGGTATTCAAAACCAGACGAGATGGTAATAGACCAGTGGAGACAAAAGACAGCTGAGATTAGGTGTGAAGTGTACTGGCAGGATAAGAGACAGCTGCCAGGTGGGAGAGAGAAAAAAAAGGAAAGGAGGACCCAAAACAAAGGGGTGGAAAAAAGTATAAGTAAAAAAGTAATAGGGGCCGAGGTTATGATCTGAAATTGTTGAACTCGATATTGAGCCCAGAAGACTGCAAAGTGCCTAATCGGAAGATGAGGTGCTGTTCCTCGAGTTTACGTTGAGCTTCCGTGGAACAATGCAAGAGGCCAAGGATGGTGAGGTCCGAGTGGGAATGGAGCGGTGAATTAAAATGAAAGGTGACCGGAAGCTCGGGGTCACCCTTACAGACTGAACAGAGGTGTTCTGCAAAGTGGTCACCCAATCTGCGTTTGGTCTCTCCAATGTAGAGGAGACCGCATCGTGAGCAGCGAATACAGTATACTAGATTGCAAGAAGCACAAGTAAATCGCTGTTTCACCTGGAAGGGGTGTTTGGGGCCCTGGACAGTGGGAAGGGGGGAGGTATAGGGGCAGGTGTTACATCTCCTGCGCTTTCATGGGAAGGTGCCAGGCGAAGGGGAAGGGCTGTTGGGGGTGATAGAGGAGTGGACTAGGGTGTCTCGGAGGGAGCGGTCCCTACGGAATGCTGAAAGGGGAGGGGAGGGGAAGATGCGTTTGGTGGTGGGATCACTTTGGAGGTAGCGGAAATGGCGGAGGATGAGCCATTGAATGTGGAGGCTGGTGGGGTGAAAGGTGAGGACAAGGGGAACCCTATCATGGTTCCGGGAGGGAGGGGCAGGGGTGAGGGCAGAAGTGCGGGAGATAGAACGGACACAGTCGAGGGCCGTGTCAACCATGGTAGAGGGGAATCCTCGGTTGCGGAAAAAGGAAGACATGTCAGAAGCACTGGTGTGGAAGGTGGCATCGTCGGAGCAGATACGGCGGAGACAGAGAAACTGGGAGAATGGAATAGAGTCCTTACAGGAGGCTGGGTGGGAGGAAGTGTAGTCCAGGTAGCTGTGGGAGTCAGTGGGCTTGTAGTGAATATTGGTCGATAACCTATCCCCAGAGATGGAGACGGAGAAGTCAAGGAAAGGAAGGGAAGAGTCAGAGATGGACCATGTGAAGGTGAGGGAAGGGTGGAAATTGGAGGCAAAGTGAATGAAATTTTCTAGTTCGGAGCGAGAGCAGGAAACGGCACCGATACAGTCATCAATGTATCGGAGAAAGAGGTGAGGGAGGGGACCTGAGTAGGACTGGAACAAAGATTGTTCCACATATCCCACGAAAAGGCAGGCATAGCTAGGACCCATGCGGGTACCCATAGCAACACCTTTGATTTGGAGGAAATGAGTGGAGTTAAAGGAGAAGTTGTTCAATGTGAGAACAAGTTCAGCCAGGCGGAGGAGGGTGGTGGTGGATGGGGACTAGACGGGCCTCTGTTCAAGGAAGAAGCGGAGTGCCCTCAGGCCAGCCTGGTGGGGGATGGAGGTGTAGAGGGATTGTACGTCCATGGTGAAAAGGAAGCGGTTGGGGCCAGGAAACTGGAAACTGTTAAAGTGGCGGAGGGCGTCAGAAGAGTCGCGGATGTAGATGGGAAGAGACTGGACAAGGAGAGAAAAGATAGTGTTGAGATAGGAAGAGATAAGTTCTGTGGGGCAAGAACAGGCTGAAGCGATGGGTCTACCACGGCAGTCCTGTTTGTGGGTCTTGGGAAGGAGGTAGAAGCGGGCTGTGCGGGGTTGGGGAACTATGAGGTTGGTGGCAGCGGGGGGAAGATCTCCAGGGGAGATGAGGTCAGTGACAGTCTTGGAAATGGTGGTTTGATGTTCGGTAGTGGGGTCATGGTCCAGGTGGAGGTAGGAGGAGGTGTCGGAGAGTTGCCGTTCTGTTGTTATCTCGAAAAGTACTTAATTGGCTTTGAGACGTCCGGTGGTCGTGAAAGGCGCTATATAAATGCAAGTCTTTCTTTTTTTCTTTTTCACTACACCTGTCAAGCAGGGACCTAGAAAATCACCCGCAACAACTCAGACAAGGCAACATTTCTTCAGATTTGAAGTGTTAGACTAGATTATATGCTCAAATTAAGCCCACAATCTTCTGACTCAGAGGAGAGGGTGCTGCCACTGAGCCAAGGCTGACATTTCCTGAGGAAAGCTAAAATCGAAAATGAGGTTAGGGCCGCAAAGACTAGTAAAGTAATGTCAAGCATTTCTATAGATTTATTTTCAGCAAGAATATAAAAAAGGAAACTTGGCCAAAGGTGAACACCACAAGCAGTCTCCCCAGCATTGTAATTGTGCTAACCTGTGTGAATGATTTCATCTCCCATGCTCCTGGCCAGCAAGGTTTCTTGTCAACAACAGAGCCCAATAAAATTAGCTCAGATACAAAAAAGGAAAAAAAAGTCTGATTGTACAGAAAACATATTTGTTAACTTACAAGGATAAATTTTCTTGGCATAGAGCCAAGGGAACAGGGTGCTAAGGCTAGCCAATTAGTGAGGTTTAATTAATCACTGGGAAATCAATCAGGTGTGCTGATCCACATGCAAAATTCACTCTCCCAAAAAAGGAAAAGTATGTTCAAAGGAACTGTTGGATTTTTGGGTCTTTTCTAGTCTCATCCTAGTTAATTTGGCCCTCGTATCTTAGATCATTCTTATGAGTGAGTCCTTACTCCCCAAACCCTTTGTCTGACTTTCCCTTGAAATCTAGTTAATTTTTGGTAACCTGCCTCGGAAAAAGGAACATGTTGTGTAAGTGCTTTTAGCTGTTGTTCTTACCTTATGCCTTCAAAAGTTCTCATTCCTGTTAGAAATCAGGGGTGTTAAAGAAATGTATATGGTCTTGTGGATAAAACTGTGATGTGAGTAATGCTGTATTTACATGATTGTATTAGAACTAGAGACAGAAAGTCTCTCAGACTAGTCTTAGAATAATTAGATAGATGCGTAGAATCTGTCAGTGTTTTGGTTCCCTGCAGATGTTATAGCATTCTGCAGTGTGATGGTCATAAATAATCTTGTTTTGAAGTTAGGATTTCAACCTTGTTTATGTTTCTCTAATTTGACCAACCAAGGCCCAACGTTATATTTCTTCCATTACTGCTAATAACCATATTATAATGCTAAATTATGATTTTGACATTGTTTAAAAAAACTGCTTTAAAAGGCATAAGTTAACCAGTGTATGAGAATAGAATATCTTTGGGAATTTAATGATTCATTCCATGGTACAATAGTCTGATAATGAAATAGTTTGTTTTGCATAGCTAAAGCTGCATGAACAGCATGAACATAAATAACTGATAACAAGCAGTTACAAACACCTGATGGCCGAGAATGGCATGTCTGACTCCAAACTAGAGACGAGAGATAAGACACGAATTCCAAAGGAAGAACCTTCAGAAAGATTAAACAATAAGACAAATTGGATGAGGTAATGAGACCCCCTTTTGGGAACCAAGACAAAGAACTTGCACTGTCATTGGTTGATGAGGTTTTAGGGGAACCTCTGTAGATTAAATGGTCTTGTCAATAACTTGGCCTCAGGCCCACCCCTAAAAAGAGAATAAAAGTGACAGCCTGAGTGCTTGTCCACACAGACGGTGGAGGGGAGAGCCAGATAGAAGTTGGGCTGGTCGAATGCTCTTTTGAGAGTGATCCCACACTCACCAACTCGAAGTCCCTAGAGAGAGATGCCGGAAGCCAGAGAACTGTTCACGCACGCCAGCTGTTTGTCCGATCGGGACCGGTAACAACTGCCTGTCACGGTCGTATGTTTTTGCTGCATAACTAGTGTGTTATATTCCGTCTTAAACTCTGATTAAACACAATGGCTCAGAAATTCCGGTCGGAGGCTTCCCGCGGGCATAAGCCACCGACCTGCACAAACGAACCGCGCCGACCGTAATGCTCTGAGCCCGTATAGAATTCCATTTCTGTGTCTCCTCAAACTGCCGGTGTACAGGGCCCGCGTATCCCAGAGGCGCAGCTAGTTCACAGCGTCCCTGGGATCACGTGGGCCATGGGGAGCCAATCGGAGCAGGGAATCTGCATTCATCACTTTGACAGGAAGACATGTCAAATCTATGAATAGAGATCACCCTCAAAACATAAGTAAAACTTCAAATACATTTTTTTTTTAAATCACATTTTTAAAATGACTATAATTTACATAAATTAACTATTTTAAACAAAAATTTAAATTTTTGAACAAAATAATTAAAGTTTTTAACGGGGCTAAAAATAAACTTACCTGTCTTTAAAGTATTTTAAAATGATAAACCTGTGGAAAAAATGTTTTAATTTTACTTACTTCACCTCTTACCTTGTTAAAAGCAGGCCTTGCGCCTGTTGTTCCATGTGCAGCTGCTAGGGACTTACACACACTGAAAAAACTGAGAAAAAGGCGGAAGTTCGATGCGTACGCGCTGCCTCTCCGGCGCACGCGGTTGACCTGTGAACCCCTTTCTTCAGAGAACGGAAGTTCCGGTTTCCAGCGCATGCACAGTGCATGCGTGAAACCGGCACTTCCATTGGCCCTACGGGTGAGTACACAGCGCGTACTCACCTGTAGGGAACGGAATTTCAGCCCCATTATACCCACCATATTGGTTTGCAGTCGATCCTCATTATTTGAAAGACTAGAGATAAGCTACTAATTGATCCAGTCTTCAAAACCAGTAGAGCATCACATCAAAGTTGGTTTTAAGTTTAAAAAAAATATTTATTAAACAAAAGATGAGCATGCCCATAAGTAGCAGTCATATAATGATGTTACATATCTACAGTAAGCTCTTCAAATAGACAAAATAATAACAAGATATCAACTCTAAGAATTAGGCTGAATCTTTGTAAATACGTTTAAATAATCATCTTTTTCCTTAAATTTTTTTAACTGCTGTGGGAGCCCAATTAATCTAAATGGTTTCCTGGAAACTCAAATTGATTTTCTTTCTCTCAGGAGCGTAAAACCAATTTGTTCCATTCAAGGTGACTCTGGCCTCGACTTTAGCTGGGGGCCAGTTTTTGGCAGGTGAGCTTTGATGCCAGTTCAAAACTCACCTGCTTCACTAAAAATGATGGCCAGGGTATTTTAACTCCAGATCCTCATTTAAATGCCGCCATGTCAACTTCCGATTAAATAGGTTAGGGAGGACCAGGGGTCACAAATTTAAGGCCAGATCTAGATTAGATGTCAGGAGGTGGCTCTTTTCCCAGAGAATAGTTGACCTCAGGAAGAGGCTGCCGTCTCGTGCAGTGGATGCTGATTCGCTGAATTCCCTCAAATGAGAGCTGGATTTGTTTCTGGCTGTGGCGGAGATCAGCCCTTACAGAAGGTAGGTACTGCAGGGATATCAGGGCCAGAGTGATCTCCTGGACTAGTTTTGATCGCCTTGATGGGTCAGAGAGAATTTTCCAGATTGTTTTCCCCCAAATTGGCCTGGGTTTTTATCTGGTTTTTCACCTCTCCCAGGAGATCACATGGTTTCGGGTGAGGTGGAGAGTATTTATTGTGATAAACAAGGTATCGCAATTGTGTGGGACAGGCTCAATGGACCAGAGGATCTTTATCCGTCCGTCATTGTTCGTATGTTCGTATGTAACTTCCCACCTATTCCGGGCAGGGAATTGTGGGAAGTGGCATGAATCCTCACAGTCCAGAGGCCGCCCGCGAACAAGTAAGTCCACGAGATCAGCGACTAGGCCATCCCACAATGGTCCTTGCAATCAAGAGGCGGGGGCGGGGGGGGGCGGCGGGATGAGGTTGGTGGGGGGAGATTGTGGCAGGGGAGGCCTCTGATTTTCTGCATCATTTTCATTGGGATAATGTCAGGTGCTGTAATGATGCATTTAGGCATGGAATCACTTCACTGCATCATGTGTTTGTTAACAAAGAACAGTTTGCTGAAAACTTTTTTAGCGCATATGAAAAATCAGTACTGCACAGTTGGGGGATAAAGAAGAGGCTCATTTAACAGGTAACAAGTGTAGTCACCCTTCTGCAAATTACATTGGTAGAGCATTAACGTACTTTGAGGTAAACTTTACAATTTAGTGCTTCTGACGCAGAGCTTCATGCACATTGGTAATTTATGCATATAGGGAATTTGAGCGCTGAGGTCAACAGTGAATGGTATATTTTCCGGTTGGCCTCACTGGTGGTGCTGGATTGGAAAAGAACTAGGCATCAGTAAACTGGATGGAGATCAATCTTTACAGACCTTTCCCCATTCTTCACCATGCATGAACTCTGGTCAGGCATGAAGGTGGGCCCAATGAACTCTTGTTGAAAACAGCTGAGAACTTGATTTTCATGTGTTGGTGTATTATAATAGGGTGCATATTAGCACATATATCATTTCCCATGATTCTTGTGTAAGATTCGCAATTTTCAGCAAAAATCACGCAAGAAAACTGGATAAAATAAGACTGTTTATTGACCAAAGTAAGCTTGCACAGAAAAACCTTTGATAAAAGGGCATACAAAATGGCCGCCAGGCCCCGTGATCAGTTTCTGAACCATTTTATTTCTGTTACTGCAAGCCAGACAGGCTTGTGGATTGAAGACAGTAAGCCCGCGAAAGCCAGTATCTGGGAACTGAAACTCAGAGAAACAGCATACATATTCAATGGATTCTAAGTACAGGATGGGGCCCATCAAGATATGGGCGGACAATGCAAAAACACTTATACCCATTTATTGTACAAAGGAAAAACCGTTTAGCAGCCATCAAGGAAAACCTCCGGACCGATCAATATGCGAACCGAGCCACGGTGACAATGCAAAAGACATTGAAAGACATTATCGGCCAGGAAGGCCAGTTTAAGTTATCACTGGCTCCGTTACAAAACAAAGCGCCCCTGCAGAGATTTCTGCCCGCCAAAATTAATACAAAGACAGGACTATGATTTGGCGGGAGATAAGACTGTCCCAAAAGAGTATAACTATGGATTGAAAGTCCATCTAAGTTACTTCGGACTTCGGGTTATTTGAGCAACTTCGCTTGACTGAACGACGGCTACTTCTTCTTCTTGGATGACTTCAGACTTTTCTTCAAGGACTTCGCTGACAAGGAACGAACGAAGGACGGACGGTGCCAGGATCGGCGCCTCTTCCACTTCGGCAGATGCAGAATCGATGAAAACGTTTACGTCTTTTTAAAGACGGACGGTTTCGGTAAAAAGACAACGTGGTCGGGGTTCAGCCAAGCAAGGCTCGGACACGACGAGAAGACGACGAGGGTGACCCAGGTACTGAGGTTGGGAGATCATCGATGACCCCGGCCGACGGAGAAGAAACCCTCTGGAAAACCGACGATCCAGGCCAGAGAGAGGACATTCCGGGCCTGACACTTCCGTGTCTCAACATCCCATTGGGTTGTTGTTCTACTCCATGAACAAAAATCCATGACAGACTTAGTGGATCTCAACCTTGAGGAGCGCTCATCGAGGCTGTGTCTACCCCACCGCCTCGAGGGAGAGAAAACATCAACTGCGCCAGAAGCTTCCAAATCCACGTGACGACGGAAAGCGGTGCCAAAAGGCTGCGAACCCCCTTCTTCACGATTTCGAGAGTGGTGAGCATGATCCCAGGTTCCCCAGGTTGAAACTTAGTTTAGGTATAGGGGAGGGAGTTAAGGGTAATTCGTAATGTGTTTCCCCTTTTACGATGTGCCGTGTGTTCCCCATTTCCATAGAGTCAAGTTCATAAATTTGTGCATGATTGTAGTTACTTTAATCTGTGCCTATGACATGTATTTTGTAATGCTTCAAACTGTTTAAAAATAAAAGCATCCATTTTGTGCTATTCAACCTGGTCTATTGAGTTCTTTCTCTGCACTACTGTTCTCTGCATCTAAGTCCAAGGTCTAGAACCGTAGGGGGAGTGGGTCGAACCACTCAAGGGTAATTATTGCACGAAACCTGGCAGGAGACCAGAACGAGCAAGAGAAACCCCCTACAGAAATGGCGACCGCGGCAGGACCTTGGCAGCAGGAAAGTAGTGTGTTAGATCAAGGTCTGAATAAATGAAATGTGATGGATGAAAGAATAGCAGTTTATGTTTTTGGAAAAGTCAACCTCACAAAACAATGGATATCTGATCTATTAAGGGATAGGCGCCCGCTGGACGCAGCCATCAAGTGGACAACGGGTAAAGAGCATAAGAAATCTGTAGAAAAGGCGGTCTGGCTGATGTGCTACAAGATGCAAGTCCAGCTTTTGGACCAGGTCATTGCAGCACAGACAGCCCAGATCAACGGCTTGCTTAAAGATGTGGAGGAGAAGGTTGCGGGAGGGCAGCAACTGATTGAAGCGCTTAACGCGCTGAATCAGGAACGCCACTCCACAACTCGCTGCCACGAGACCCGGGTAGAGTATTTAAAATGTCAGGTCATTGAAGCCAAGGCCTGCGAAGGTAGAATGAGAGAAAAGTGTTTCCGTCTAGCTAAGCAGATAGAGGCCCAAGAGGAAAAACTTCTGGGAGCCAGGGCAGCATATAAGATGGCCATGGAGGATAGATCTGAGAGCACCGACCACAGCGCTTGCCACCGGGAGCTAGAGGACCTGAGAACGGCCCTAGCGAAGGCAAACGGGTTGGTGTGTCTCATAAATCCACCGGCGAGCCAGCTATTGCTAGCCAAGGAATCCAAAAGACCGATCCCACAAGAGGCAGTTGGGGTACCAACTCCCGAACCCTCTGCGCCTCCTGCTTACGAGGAGTCTTGGACTCCGGGACAGGAGACGGAGACGGTAGAGGAAGAGAGCCCTGAGGTAGAGCAACCCCAGATAGTAGACTCAGGGCCGGCGCCGATGTGTCCAACGAGACACCGGAGGCTCGGTCCAAATGCAGACAATGGCGATGACGGACCCCTTGAGAGTCGGATCATAATGCCCCATAGCGCACGACAGCTAAGAGAAATGATAAGTCACATCCCAAAACTCTCCGAGTCAGGCGATCCCTCCGTGCATTTCAGGGACGTGGAGCAGACCGCAGCAGTCAATGACTGCGACGGGGTTGAACAGTCTAAAATGCTGCTGTTCTCCCTGGACAGTTCGCTCCTCCAGTGTCTCCCTGACGAGAGCAAGAGAGGGCACAGGGAATATGAGTTGTTACGGGATGAGATTCTGGAGATCATGGGAGAGGGGGACGGAACTCCGTTCCTCCGTTTAGAAAAGACAGTGCAGCTAGAGGGAGAACCCCCATGGGTTTTCGCCGACAGGTTGTGGCCAGTGTATCGGCGCAGCTGCCCGGGCGGACCGTCCCGGGCCGGGCTGGATGGTGAACAGAGAGCTCATTGGCTTCGATGCCTGGTGGCAGGTTGCTTGCCAGTAGTGAGGGAACAGGCCAAAGCATGGTTTGACCCCACCAACGCCCGCTCCACGGAGGACCTAGTACTTGATCAGCTCACGATAGGTTACAGGAACAACAAGAGTAGGGATGTGCCTTCCTCAAAGGGAAAGGTGCATGAGGCGAGGCCTGCAGCTCCTGCTAAAAAGGAATGGCATCAGGAGGGGAATCGCCCTCCCCAAGCCAAGAGCAGTTGTTACGGGTGTGGGAAGGAAGGTCACTGGCGCCGGGACTGTAAAAATCCCTGGAAGGATTTAAAGGGAAAAGCTCCCTCGCCCCAGCCCAAACGCCCATCCGGGAGAAAGGAGCCGATGTGTCGATCCATCCCGCTGCGATCGAGTCAGTTTTAGAGGCAATGCGGTCTCTAATGACCTCGCAGGGGAAGGTGGCAGTCGCCAACGGCCCTGTTGCTCCCCCAGCCCCAACCGATGTGCCCAATTGACTAGAGCCAGCGCAGCCTGTCGACCTGTGTCCCCTAGAAAGACATGCACAGGAAGAGACCTCCTGTAAAATGGAGGAATACCTGCGGTGCCAGGTTGCGGAGGCTAAGCTAGTTGAGCAGGTTTTAAGGGAGGAGAACGCCAGGTTAACAGCGAGGGCTGGCAGTTTAGAGGGTCAGCTAAGGGTTTTTAAAATGGTTCATGACCAGTGTAAACTGTTTAAGCCAGGTGCAAAAGAACCAGCAGGGAAAGCCAGGTCTGAGAGTAAAAGCAATAAGCCTGAGGCAAGTAAAGTGTCACAGACCACACAAGCTGGCGTTGCAGCCTGCTTGAGGGGAGGAGCCATCCCGCCCACCTGGGAGGCTTCCCCGATGGCCTGGGACTCGGACGAGGAGGGACCCGAACAGCAAGGTCTCGCCCTCGACACGATTCTGGAGGAGGAGGAGTCGGAGGACGGAGGTTCCGCCCTCGACTCGAGCGTGAGGGAGGTAGAAATTGGGGGCAGAGATCCTCCACCTGTAAGGACAGGTGGGGAGGAGCCGTCTGCCACAGACCCAATTCCCGAAGGGGCGGAGCCTGAGGGGAGGGAGCCGAAGCCCACAGTCGTGGAAGAGCCACGGGCTGTGAGAGCCAAAGTCCCACCCAAAGGTCCACTCACCAAGGGAGCCTGCCCAAATCCCAAAGGGGCGGAGCCTGAGGGAAGGGAGCCAAAGCCTACTGTCGTGGAAGAGCCACGGGCTGCGAGAGCTGAGGTCCCACCCGAAGGCCCACTCGCTAAGGGAGCCACGCCCAAAGTACCTTCTCGCAGGTCGGCCCGAACGCCTCAGCCTGTAAAGTCTTGGCCCGAGTCACCCACTCCCAGTAGACACCGACTTCAGAAATCATTAAGAAAGCACAGTCCCCGTTTAACAGCAAAAGGCTGCGGGGAACCAGAGATACAGGTCACTGCAGCCCCGCCACAGGGAGCGGTGAGCTGCAGTCCGATCAGGGATTAGGCAAGCCGCCCCGCGGAGGGCGGCACTGTACATAAGTTAAGTTAGGTAATTATAGCAATAATTTAAGGAAATGTATATAGCGTTAAGATATATTAAGAGTACGATTTTCAAAGTCTGCCCGATATGTATGTTTTGTTTGGGAGCGGGATCCAGGAACCCGCGCGTCCAGTTAATTAGGCCAGCACCTATTGGGAGCCCGGCTACATCATTTTGTTGGTTACAGAAACCTGGGATATGATGGAAAAGATTCTCATCACGTTCATGACGATTGGGTGCGGGTGGGCCTACCGAGGCCACACCAAGGACGTTATCATTTTCGGGTGCTCCGGGGACACGGCCCCCATCGCAACGGATGGGACAGGGGAGCGAGAGGTTGAGGAAACCGCCACCTACTTCCACCAAGGGAGATGGCCAGGTTGGCTGGGAACGAATTCTACGGAATATTCCAGCAATTTCGGTTTTGCCTACCAAGAGACTTCGTTAACGTGCCCTCGGGTGAGGATCCTTGCACCCAGAGTCAGCGTTACCGTGGGAAAGAGGATTTGTCTGGTGTGCAATGGGAACGTACCACTAAGGCGATGGTGGTGGCTACGAAAGCTGGGAAAGGACATGAGAAACTCTACGGTCGAGTGGGAGCGACTTGGTAATAATACCCATCGGACTATTACGGGGACTCACGGACAATTACGTGTGTGTTGGGACAAATGGTGGGAACCAGATGAAGGAATATATGTCTGTATGTGGGGTTCGAGACACGTTTGCCCCAAGGGCGTATCCATCTTCTTCCAGAGGCAGTGGCAGGATGAAGGAAAGGGGATGAGATGGGATGTCAGCACTCGAGCGTGCGGAGCCCCATACTCCCCTATTCCGGTAAACGCCACTGAACTCATCACCTGCCCACGCAAGCCCCTGCCCACGCTTCCGGTAGCACTAGCCCAGAAAGGAGGGTGCCCAACCACCACCAAGGGACCCGGGAACGGTTTGGTATTGGTACCCACCGGTCAGGTGCTGTACCAAGGGGTACACTACGCGGTGGCCTCAGTGATTTTAAATCTCACTGAGGTACGATTACCGGAGTGGTGTCCCAAAGAAACAGAACAATTATACCAGGTCCTGTTAACCCGTATGTTTAGACAATTTTACGAATTTGACTTCGCCGACATCGACAGAGATAAGTTATACACCACACCGCCAGAAGTTTTGGATCGAGTCGGGAGGCAAAGAAGGGGTACTGTAAATGACATATTCACCGCTTTTAATACCGGGACACCTGTCGTCAACGCTCTAGATAACGTGGAGCTGCAGACACAGATCAACGGTTTAAAAGCCCAGTTAAGGAACATACTGACAGACGAAAATAAGGTAGTGGGTTCTGAGTTGCATGAGGACCAGGCCATGACACTACACTTTAAGGATATAATAGCTGAGCTGGAGAAACACGCGAGAACTGTAAATGCGCTCATTAAGGAGGATCGGAATGCGTCCGATCAAGCTGCGCAAAACGAGGCCTGTGTGCTGTACGGGGCGTGGTTACTGGGCGAGGGCCGCAGTAATCTTGAGGATTTAAAACAGGGTTTGGTCCCGTCCTGGATCAGCAACAAGCACTTGCAAGCGCTCCACCCTTTTGAGAATGCATTAAGCCCATGCCAGCTCAGACTAGCCGCAGAAGCATACCCAGTCCCAGTGGACTGCGGACATTCGAATCACACCATCATGGGAATAGTAGTAAGAATGCCGGTGTTGGGTCCCGCAGCAAAGCCCGCCCCGGTATACAGAGTAGAGAACATTGGAGTCATTCAGGGGGGCGCACACATTCGTTACGCAGTGGTCCCGCCTTACGTCATCAGATGGGAGCGTACGATGACTGGCACCGACCTCTTGGGATGTCGGAGCCGGGGAGCACACATCATCCTGTGTCCCCAGCACTTGAATGCCTTTCTGAAACCACAGTGCGGGTTCAGAACTGCTAGCGCGAAGCCGGTAAATTGCACCATGGAGGCCATGGCAGAGGATCATGTGCCCCCGCAGGTAGCGTATATCGGGGGTGGGACATATTGCGTCACCACTGCAGCGCCTCAGTACCGATACGGACAACACGAGTGGTGTTCGGTCGGTGATAGCAGTTTCTGTTTCAAACCCAGGGCCGAGGTTCAAGTGGCACAACAACGAATTGTCCCCATTCCTGCGCCCTCCACCGTTCACATCACGATCAAAGAGAATTTCACAGACTTGCAACGATTTGTCACGCATTTTGGTTATGTCATTCCCCCTCTTCCCGAACACCTCACTAAGATTTTAAAAGCCATTATAGTTTCACAGAAACATTTCTACACACTGGAGCAGAAGACTTTAGAGATAGGAAAAGACATATTGGACATAACCATCCCACCATGGTGGGACTTGTTCACCAACATAGAGGTCCCCGCCTGGATTAGAATAGCATCCCACATCCTAGTAGTGTGTCAGGTTTTAATTGTGATATTTTTGCTCTTCGTGCATTGCAAAAGAGGCAAACGCCTCCAGAAGCACGAGAACACAGGAGAATGGAGAGAACGCTATGTGCGAATGGGGGAAGCAGACACCCCACTTTAAGCTGCTAGTATAAGATTAAGCGTCCCTCCATTTTAAAATTTTTCTCTTTTGGACCATCCGCGTTTTCTTTTGTTTTGTTTTGGGTTTTAAGGAAATAAGTATTGTTATGTTATTAGTCGTTCTTAAGTTTTTGGATTCATAAAAGGTGTATGCAGATGGCGCAAGAGGGTATCAACCCCTGCACACCTGACAGGTGAATGTGTTATAGTTTAAGATACGCTGTCTATGATTGTCCAAATGTGCAAAAGGTAATTTTCGTTTTCTTCGGAAATGGGAACTGCATGTGTCGTGAGGGTCATAGATAGTTAAGTGCCAGGAATGTTTGGATGTGGGGAATCAGGGAAAATCTGCTCATCAAGGATCATTGATACTTTAAGCAAGCTATCAGTATCACAGGGGGGCCTGTAAGATTCGCAATTTTCAGCAAAAATCACGCAAGAAAACTGGATAAAATAAGACTGTTTATTGACCAAAGTAAGCTTGCACAGAAAAACCTTTGATAAAAGGGCATACAAAATGGCCGCCAGGCCCCGTGATCAGTTTCTGAACCATTTTATTTCTGTTACTGCAAGCCAGACAGGCTTGTGGATTGAAGACAGTAAGCCCGCGAAAGCCAGTATCTGGGAACTGAAACTCAGAGAAACAGCATACATATTCAATGGATTCTAAGTACAGGATGGGGCCCATCAAGATATGGGCGGACAATGCAAAAACACTTATACCCATTTATTGTACAAAGGAAAAACCGTTTAGCAGCCATCAAGGAAAATCTCCGGACCGATCAATATGCGAACCGAGCCACGGTGACAATGCAAAAGACATTGAAAGACATTATCGGCCAGGAAGGCCAGTTTAAGTTATCACCGGCTCCGTTACAAGACAAAGCGCCCCTGCAGAGATTTCTGCCCGCCAAAATTAATACAAAGACAGGACTATGATTTGGCGGGAGATAAGACTATCCCAAAAGAGTATAACTATGGATTGAAAGTCCATCTAAGTTACTTCGGACTTCGGGTTATTTGAGCAACTTCGCTTGACTGAACGATGGCTGCTTCTTCTTCTTGGACGACTTCAGACTTTTCTTCAAGGACTTCGCCTACAAGGAACGAACGAAGGACGGACGGTGCCAGGATCGGCGCCTCTTCCACTTCGGCAGATGCAGAATCGATGAAAACGTTTTCGTCTTTTTAAAGACGGACGGTTTCGGTAAAAAGACAACGTGGTCGGGGTTCAGCCAAGCAAGGCTCGGACACGACGAGAAGACGACGAGGGTGACCCGGGTACTGGGGTCGGGAGATCATCGACGACCCCGGCCGATGGAGAAGAAACCCTCTGGAAAACCGACGATCCAGGCCAGAGAGAGGACATTCCGGGCCTGACACTTCCGTGTCTCAACATCCCATTGGGTTGTTGTTCTACTCCATGAACAAAAATCCACGACAGACTTAGTGGATCTCAACCTTGAGGAGCGCTCATCGAGGCTGTGTCTACCCCACCGCCTCGAGGGAGAGAAAACATCAACTGCGCCAGAAGCTTCCAAATCCACGTGACGACGGAAAGCGGTGCCAAAAGGCTGCGAACCCCCTTCGCGATTTCGAGAGTGGTGAACATGATCCCAGGTTCCCCAGGTCGAAACTTAGTTTAGGTATAGGGGAGGGAGTTAAGGGTAATTCGTAATGTGTTTCCCCTTTTACGATGTGCCGTGGGTTCCCCATTTCCATAGAGTCAAGTTCATAAATTTGTGCATGATTGTAGTTACTTTAATCTGTGCCTATGACATGTATTTTGTAATGCTTCAAACTGTTTAAAAATAAAAGCATCCATTTCGTGCTATTCAACCTGGTCTATTGAGTTCTTTCTCTGCACTACTGTTCTCTGCATCTAAGTCCAAGGTCTAGAACCGTAGGGGGAGTGGGTTGAACCACTCAAGGGTAATTATTGCACGAAACCTGGCAGGAGACCAGAACGAGCAAGAGAAACCCCCTACACTTGCCAAGAATATACTGTGCACTGAGCTCACCAGTATAAACCAAAAATGGGGTAGTCACGTTTTTGGCTGAAAAGAGGTCAGCATTTAAAGAATAACCTCTGTGTGTTAAGAGGAATATCAGAAAATAGCATTTTTCTTGTGCTCGGTGTTTTTTTTGTCTGTTTTTTAAAAATCTTTTTTGCCAAGGGGTTTTGACTGCCAGATTTAATGAGCATTTCAGTGGAGATTCCTCTCTGTGTTATTTAGAAAAAGTTAGAGTAAGTTGAAAGGAGACAGTTCAGAAAGCATTTGCCTCAAACTTATACATCCTTACTCACAAAACTGAATCTACAAGCAGAGGCACACCCACCTTGGGATGTCAGAAGGTGAATTGCTTTTGCAGTCTCCACTTTGCCTCTGATGTAGTTTGCAGCGCTTTTCTATCTTCTAGATTTTGACTTCCAGCAAACTTCCACTCCAGGAAAGAAAGAAAAAGAAAGACTTGCATTTATATAGCGCCTTTCATGATCCCAGGACTTTTCAGAGCGCTATACAATTAATAAAGTACTTTTGAAGTGTTGTTATTGTTGCAATGTAGGCATTACCAGTGGCTGTCAATGTTACTAAAGCTCTGAATTTTCATGTGTCACATAAAATTCAGTAACAGCCTGCAGTGTATAGATGTATCAAGTAGATGACTGTTTGCCAGATCATATATCAAGCTCTCATTGATGAGATCTTCACCCAAGTGCCATAACCCTCCAATATATCAGCAGAATCAGGCCTTTCAGCCAATGTCCCAAACTCCTCCATCACCATCGCTGGGTATGTCCTGTCCCACCACCAGGGGTGGCGGCACAGTGGTATATAGTTGAGAAGGAGTGGCCCTGGGACTCCTCAACATTGACTCTGGTCCCCATGAAGTCTCATGGCTTCAGTCAAGCATGGGCAAGGAAACCTCCAGCTGATTACAACTTACCGCCTTCCCTCAGCTGATGAATCAGTACTCCTCCATGTTGAACACAACTTGGAAGAAGCACTGAGGGCACAAGGGCACAAAATGTACTCTGAGTGGAGGACTTCAATGTCCATCACCAAGAGTGGCTCAGTAGCGCCACTACTGACCGAGCTGGTCGAGCCCTGAAGGACATAGCTGTCAGTCTGGGTCTGCGACAGGTGGTGAGAGAACCATCATGAGGGAAAAAGCTATTTGACCATGTCCTCACCAAACTACCTGATGCAGATGCATCTGTCCTTGACAGCATTGGTAGCAGTGACCACCGCACAGTCATTGTGGAGATGAAGTCCCATCTTCACACTGAGGATACCCTCCATCATGTTGTGTGGCACTACCACCGTGCTAAATGGGATAGATTCAGAATAGATCTAGCAACTCAAAACTGGGTTACCACAAGGCACTGTGGGCCATCAACAGCATCAGAATTGTATTCCACCACAATCTGTAACCTCATGGCCTGGCATATCCCTCACTCTACCATTACCATCAAGCCAGGGGACCAACCCTGGTTCAATAAGGAGTGTAGAAGAGCATGCCAGGAGCAGCAACAGGCATACTTAAAAATAAGGTGCCAACCTGGTGAAGCTGCAACACAGGACTACATGCATACTAAAAAGCAGAAGCAGCATTCTATAGACAGGGCTAAGCGATCCCAGAATCAACGAATCAGATCAAAGCACTGCAGTCCTGCCACATCCAGTCATGAATGGTGGTGGACCATTAAACAACTAACGGGAAGAGGAGGCTCCATGAATATCCCCATCCTCAATGATGGTGGAGCCCAGCACGTGAGTGCAAAAGACAAGTGCAACCATCTTCAGCCAGAATTGCCGAGTGGATGATCCATATCGGCCTATTCCTGAGGCCCCCAGCATCATAGAAGCCAGTCTTCAGCCAATTGGATTCACTCCACGAGATATCAAGAAATGGCTGGGCGCACTGGATATTTTGTCAGCATCCACGTCCTTAGTAAACACCGATACAAAGTACTCATTGAGTATTCTAGCCTTGTCCTGTGCCTCTAAGCATATATCACCTTCTTTGTCCCTAATAGGCCCCACCCCGACTCTTACTACCCGCTTACTGTTTACATGCCGGTAGAAGATTTTTCGGTTCCCTTTTATGTTAACTGCCATTCTACTCTCATATTCTCTCTTTGCCAATCTTATTTTCATCTTCACTTTCCCTCTCAACTTATTGTATTTGGTCTGGTTCTCCCTTGAAGAATTCACCTGACATTCACCGTACACCCTCTTTTTTTGTTTCATCATCTTCTCTATCTCACTCGTCTTCCAAGGAGCCCTTCCTTCTTGTTGGAATGTACCTAGCCTGTACTTGGAACATCTCCTCCTTAAAGATCACCCATTGTTCCGTTACAGTTTTTCCTGTCAGTCTTTGGTTCCATTTTACCCTGGCTAGATCCTTTCACATCCCATTGAAGTTAGCCCTATTCCAGTTTAGAAGTTCCACTCTAGATTGTTCCTTGCTCCTCTCCATTGCTAATCTAATTCTTATGATACGATAATCACTCGTACCCAAGTGTTCTCCCACAGACACTTGGTCGACCCAGTCCACCTCATTCCCCAGCACCAGATCCAGCAATGCCTCCTTCCTAGTTGGGCCAAGAACATATTGGTCAAGGAAATTCTCCTGAACAGATTTCAGAAATTCCTCCCCCTCCTTTCCCTTTACCCTAGCATTATCCCAATCGAGATTTGGGTAATTAAAGTCCCCCAATATCACCACTCTATAGCTCTTGCATATCTCTGCAACTTCCCTGCAGATTTGCTCCTCTACCTCCCTCTCACTATTTGGAGGCCTGTAGAATACCCCAATAGCGTGATCATACCCCTTTTGCTCCTCAACTCTAACCAAACAGATTCTGTCCTTGTCCCCTCAAGAACATCCTTCCTTTCCAACACAATGTTTTCCTTAATCAGCACTGCCACCCCACCTTCCTTTTTTCCTTCCCTATCTTTTCTGAACACCTTGTACCCTTGAATATTAAGTGCTCAGTCCTCACTGTTTTTAAGCCACGTTTCTGTTATTGCCACAACATGATATTGCCACATGGTTAATTGTGCTCGTAGCTCACCAACCTTATTCACCACACTTTGTGTGTTTAAGTACATGCATTCTAAACCCATTTTTGAATTTTCCGTAGTCTTTCTTAGTCTGTTCCTATCTAATATGGTACTACTTCCACCTCTAGTACTATTTTCTTCTCTAGTACTATCCAGTACACTCACTCTTTTATGCACCTTATTCCTCTTTTCTACTCCTCCATGCGGGTTCCATCCCCCTGCCAAGCTAGTTTAAACCCTCCCCAACAGTACTAGCAAACCTCCCCATGAGAATATTGGTCCCGGCTCTGTTGAGGTGTAACCCGTCCAGCTTGTACAGGTCCCACCTTCCCCAGAAATGGTCTCAATGCCTCAGGAAACTAAAGCCCTCCCTCCTGCATCATCTCGCCAGCCACATCTGTTCTATCATCGTATTCCTGTACTCACTAGCACGTGGCACCTGGAGTAATCCGGAGATTACTACCTTTGAGGTCCAGCTTTCTAATCTCTTTCCTAGTTCCCTATAGTCTGCCTGCAGGACCTCATCCCTCTTTCTGCCTATGTCATTGGTACTGACATGGACAACGACCTCTAGCTGTTCACCCTCCCCCCTCAGAGTGTCCTGCAGCCATTCAGTGACATCCTTGACCCTGGCACCAGGGAAGCAACATACCATCCTGGAGTCACGTCCAACACCACCACCTCCAAGTTACCCTCCAAGTCACATACCATCCTGACTTGGAAATATATTGCCATTCTTTCATCGTCGCTGGGTCAAAATCCTGGAACTCCATCCCTAACAGCACTGTAGGAGTACCTTCACCACACGGACTGCAGTGGTTCAAGAAGGCAGCTCACCACCACCTTCATAAGGGCAATTAGGGATTGGCAATAAATGCTGGCCTTGCCAGCAACGCCCACATCCCACAAACAAATACTAAAATAAGACTTTCCCCAATGTGTACAATGCAGTGGCTAAATACACCTTCACCAACATTCAACCCTGAATTAATCTATTCCTTCCACCTGCTATTATCCTATTCTAACCAAACCAAACCAAACCAAAATAACTGTGGCACAGTTCAAATAAGGTGCAACTAAATTTGATACCATTTAAGTTAATTTTGTATTTGCTTCAGTGCTTTCCCTTGGTGATAGTGTGTGAATTGGGTGCTCTAGGATGGAATCTAATGCTTCTAGATGCTGTCTGAGTGGCAAGAGTTGGTAAAGTGGCTGACTGCAGAATGTCAGTGGGAGCCTCCTTTTTTTAATTCATTCACAGGATGTGGGCGTTGCCGGTAAGGCCAGCATTTATTGCCCGTCACTAATTGCCCTCGAGAAGGTGGTGGTGAGCCGCCTTCTTGAATACAACGGAGTGGCTTGATAGGCCATTTCAGAGGGCAGTTAAGAGTCAACCACATTGCTGAAGAGTCAACCACATTGCTGAGGGTCTGGAGTCACATATAGGCCAGACCAGGTAAGGACGGCAGATTTCCTTCCCGAAAGGACATTAGTGAACCAGATGGGTTTTTGCGACAATCCGGTAGTTTCATGGTCATCATTACTATTACTAGCTGGGATTGTGGGATTAAAGTGGACCTTTGATATCATGTGTGGGGTCATGAGATGGTCCTAGAAATGGCTTTGCCACATCCACTACTGCAATGGCTGCCTGTTCACTTTCTGGCAATCTACTGTCATTTGTGGGGTGGAAGGGCTGGACATGGCATTGCACTGAGACGCTGCATCCCTCATGAGCCCAATCACCATGGGAATGAATTTTTGTGGGGGTTCTTCCTCTCATCTACCATAACCAGTAGAAGAGCCATGGAAATCCTGAAAAATGGTGTAGATTTTCAATGGCTCTTTCGCTGAAGTTACAGTAGTGAGAAAACTTCTGCAGAAATTCACCTCCCCATGTTTCAATCCCCATTGTGCTGATATTTAAACTTTGTGGCCTAGAAATTCAGTATAGCCACTTTTGGGGCGCTAAAGTCGGGCGGCCGCTAAAGTTTGCGCCCGGCGCAAAGTCGCGCCCCCTTCGCCGATATTCAGTCGCATCGCCCCAAGAGGTTGCTGCTGCGCTAAAACAGGCGATGCACGACTATCTTTAGGTGCTAAGCCTGCGGTGCTGAGCGATACCCCCGAGGCCGGGCACAGCGCCGGTGCGGCGAGTTGTTGATTGACGGCAGACACTCTGGCGCCGGTCAGCTCTTAAAGGGGGAGGGTCAATTTGTTTGCCTGCCACGCCCTGCACACTGCAGCCCTCAACCTAGGCCTGACCACTTCAGCTTCACCTGCACAACGCCCAGGGCTATGGAGAAGGCCAGGGAGGGAGCGCAGCGCTTCAGCGACGGTGACCTGAGGCTGCTGGTTGGTGGAGTGGAGCACAGGCGCCATGTTCTGTTCCCAGAAGGTGGCAAGAGGCCGCTGCCCAGCGCCTACCGGAAAGCCTGGAGGGAGGTCTCCAACAGGGTGTCTTCCAACAGCGTGGTTGCCAGGACTCCTGTGCAATGCCGGAAGAAGTTCAACGACCTCACTCGGGTTGTCAGGGTGAGTACCCTTTCCAGTGTCCTCCTCATCCTTGCATGTGCACCTCACTTTATGGGCAAAGGGACCTGAAAGCCCTAATGGCCAGCCCTCATCCAGCAGCTATGGGACTGGCATGAAAATCATTTGCACATTCAGCACTTTACACACTGTACAAGCTCTTCGACCATGGGAGGCATTGCAGACAAGATCAGGGCTACACACTGTACAAGCTATTCGACCATGGGAGGCAGTGCAGACAAGATCAGGGCTTCACACTGTACTTAGAGGCCGTCCTTTCCCTTGCAGGCCAAGGTGGCGCACAACCGGCGCAACTGAACTGAGACTGGGGGAGGTCGTCCTGACCTCAAAGAGCTCTCCGACCTTGACCAGCATGTGCAGCGCATTATGGCAGGCTGGCTGATTGGCCCCGTCGCCAGTGGAGATGCCGACCCTGTTCTGGGCACCAATGGTAAGGGCATCACCTTTTTGACTTCGCTCATTCCACTTGCGCCTCAGATCAGCATCCTTTGCCACTGTCCGACCAATGCAGTGAATGGCACCACTCATGCCTCCCTCGCTGCCGCCCTGTCCTCACTCTAAAGCTACTCTTGTGCCTTCCTGCTTTCAGATGGTGAATCGCCAGGTGAGGAGGCGGGCCCTCAAGCTGCCACTGTCAGCGCTTCGGAATACGAGGAGGAGGAAGAGGAAGCCGGCCCATCAGTGCCAACCTCAGCCGCGCCAGCCCATGGCGATGTAGGGGACACGTCTTCCCTGGAGGGGAGCCGGGGGGAAGGGTCGGAGGAGAGTGAAGCTCCGGGGCCCAGCGGCCTGCAGCAACGCGGGAGGGGTGGGGAAGCTCGGCGGACTTCTCCCCAGAGGGTGAGTGCGGCCTCCAGTCCTGCGACGGTGAGCGCAGAGGAGGTGCGCCTCCTAGAGGAAATGGCTGTCCAGGCTGAGCGCAGGCACACTGAGCTCATGGCTGCAGTGGCAAGGATGCCTGACTCCATAGAGTCTCTGTCAAGGAGTGTGCAGCAATTCGGAGCAGCACAGGCCAGGAGTCTGCAACAATTCAGTGCAGCACAGGCCAGGAGTCTGGAACAATTCAGTGCAGCACAGGCCAGGAGTCTGCAGGACTTCGCGGCAGCACAGTCGGCTTCTAGCCAAGTGCTCAGTCGTGCCGTCCATTCACTGGCTGGTGTCATGCGGACACAGACCAGGGCCACACGGGCACTAACTGCTGCCACCCTCGCTGGATCAGCCAGGCATCGCCAGGGCACTCGCCGCGTAGCAGCAGCCCAGCAGTCTGTTCTTCAGCTGTTTGCTGCGCATGCTGCAGTGCTGGCCCATGCGAGTGCCAATGTCTCCGGCGACCAGCGAGCACCTGCGATCTGCCAGGTTGCCACCATTCCTGCAGCCGACACTGCCACTCCGCCATTGCAGCTGCCACGAGCCGCTGGACAGACTGCTGCCGCCCAGCCAGAGTTGGAGCAGTCAGCAGCCGGCCACTCCAAGGCCAGAGCTGGTGCAGGCCGACCCCCAAGGGCATCTGCCGTCTCGCCATCTGCCCCTCAGCAGCCTTCCCCCAGCCTTGCTGCAGCCACTGGGCTCCCATTGAGGAGGAGCTGCAGGGCAGGCAGGAGCCAGGCAAGGATGCGCAAGGCATCGCCCTCACAGGGCAAAAAGTAGAGGTATGCACAAATGCCTGGTGCTTGTTGTAAGGCCGAGACTGGTGCAGTTGTGTTTGTGTAAGGCCGAGACTGGTGTCTTTCTTTCTTTTTGTAAGGCCGAGACTGGTGTCTGTCTTTCTTTTTGTAAGGCTGAGACTGGTAGTTTTGTGTTTTTGGAGGGGGCTTCTCCACATGAGGATGTAATGTGGGAAGGGCAGAGGTTTGCAATAAATTATTGTTGTTAAATTGCAGTGTGCATGGTTTTTTTGTTAAGTCCTGGTTGCCCTGCTCGGCTGAGGGCTTGTGGAGCGGCTACATTCATCTGCTGACATTGGCACAAGCCATTCCCTGAGAGGGGGCCTAGAACCGACGTTCAATAAGCCGGCGACGGGCGGCCCTTGCACTTTGTGCCTCCCTCCTGTGCTGGTCCTCCTCCTCCTCCTCCTCCTGAGGTGGTCCTCCAATCTCTGGTGGCAGTGCCTGAGTCCTGCGGATAGCCAGGTTGTGCAGCATGCAGCAAACGACCACGAAATGGGAGACTTGCTCCGGCGAATACTGTAGGGCTCCACCGGAACGATCCAGACAGCGGAACCGTTGCTTCAGGACGCCGATTGTTTGTTCGATGATGTTCCTGGTCGCTTGATGGCTCTCGTTGTATCCCTCTTCAGCAGGGGTGCTGGGCGCACGGAGCGGGGTCATCAGCCAGGTACACAAAGGATAGCCTTTGTCCCCGATAAGCCATCCTCGTGGGTGAGGCTGTGCCTGGAACATGTCTGCCACAGAAGTCTGTCGCAGGATGAAGGCATCGTGGCTGCTGCCTGGAAAGCGGGCATTGACAGCTAGGATGAGCTGCCTGTGGTCACACACCAGCTGGACGTTCAGCGAATGGTAGCCCTTCCGGTTGCGGTAATCCTCGGCATTCTCCAGAGGTGCCCGCAAAGCCACACGCGTGCAGTCAATGGCGCCCTGCACCATGGGGAAGCCCGCGAATGCTGCAAAGCCCATTGCACGCTGTTGCTGCTTGGCAAGGGCCATGGAGAAGGAGATGAACTGACGTCTCCTTTTGAAAAGGGCATTGGTCACCTGGCAGATGCAGCAATGCATGGCGAACTGGGAGATGTTGGCAATGTCCCCAGTAGCGGATTGGAAGGAGCCGGTGGCATAGAAGTTGAGAGCCACCGTCACCTTCACTTCCACCAACAGAGACGTCCTGCTCCTCAGCTGTGGCTGCAGATCACCGCCAAGCAGCTGGCAGATCTCTGTGACCACGTCCCTTCTGAATCGCAGCCTCCGAACACACTGCTCGTCAGACATGTTGAGATAGGAGAACTGCTGGCGGTATACCCTGGGTGGGTAAGGCCTCCTTTCCCGACGCCTGTTGCCCCCTCTCCGTCTAGCCAGGGCTGCCACTCTCTCACGGCGTCTGTGAGCCCTTTGGATGTAATTGAGAAAGCCAGCGTTGACACCCATTGCAGCCCCCATAATATGCTGGCAAACAATGAGATGTCAATGAAGGCAAAGACTAGTGGAAAGCTGTGGCCTGAAGCCAGAAGTACCTGTCCGAGTGTTGGGCCAAAGCAGAAAGCTATCTACCTTGGTCTCTCTCCAAAGATCCGTTTCTCAAGAAGGAGTGCTGCGAAATGGCAGCCTTTTATAGTGCAGGAGGAGTACCCTTTAATTTGCGCCCCCCGCATCGGCTGAGCACCGTTCCACTCTAACAGTCGCTAGGGGCGCCAGGCGCACAATGGGGCGTCGCCACTGAAGTTCCGGTTGGGGGCGCACAAAGGGCGTTGCACGAGGAAATGACGTCATGATCTGCGCGCGCAGCTGAGCGCGCGCAAAGACTTTGCACCGCCGCTAAATCTCTAGTGAAGTTGGGGCAAGGCACAGATCGCGCTGCGCCCGGGCGCTAGCCACCTAGCACCCGACATCTGCTCCTCCTAAGGCGCTAACGGCTGGCGCAACCAACTGAATTTCTAGGCCTGTATTGCTTGGCCCCAAATTTAAGGGGGAGAAATTCGTGGCCTTATCGCCACTCTGTAGTGCCATTGAATGGCGCTAAAATGGCGGCCACGACTCTTTCGCCAGCTGGTGGCGGTTCCCGCAGTGGCCATTGTTTTCGTCCTTACCTTTGCGCTGCTGGTAACTGGCAGTGCCTTCCCGAACAACATGGCGGCGTTGTGACATAAATCGGTGTGCAACGCCAACTTTACATCACAAGCGTGAACTTCAACCCTAGCGCTGAGTTCAATGCTGGGTCCTAAGCTGCCGTGCAAGCAGGCTGACAGTGGCAATGTCTGAACCTCTTAAAGGGACACACACATTGTTCAGGTAATTTTGGATTTAAGGTTTTGGACTGGGTTTTTTGATTTTATTGAAGTGGTGGCTTATTGCAATAGATGAGAGAAGTTGTTTTAAATGTGTAGGGAGTGCTGCTGGATGCTTACAAGGGGTTGGATGGTAAATGAAGTCCATTGAGAAGACAGAACATTCTGCAAATACTCAGCAGATCAGGCAACATACGTGGGAAGATAAACAGGATTCGCGTCTCAGGTCGAGGTGCTGCCTGACCTGCTGGTATTTGCAGCATTTTATGCTGTCATTTCAGATTTACAGCATCCGCTTGCAGGGGGAAGAGGAAGACACAGAAGAGGAGGAAGCAGAAGAGGAGGAAGCGGAAGGAAGAATGTATCCCAGACAGCCCCTTTGTGGTTGAGATATCCGGGATTGAATCATCTGTCTGCGGTCCCAGTAACTACAACCCCACTTCCCCTTTCAACATTTATCCCACACCTTACCTTCCCTCTGTTACTAACCATCACAGCGTCCTCTTGGCCACGATGCTGAAATAAAAGCCACCACAAAGCAAACTTTCCAATCCACCTATATACATCTATCCATCCAATGTGACATGAAGAAATCAACTTATCACCCATATGCATTCTCTTAGTGGTTGTCTTGTGTGTGCCTTTGCCTATCCTACTGATGTCATGCAGTAATACCCCAGTGGCTGCAGCATGGCTGGTGGAACACTGCAAATGGCCTTGCTGGTCGACCTTGAGGAGCTGGTGGCTGGGAGTGTCAAATCAATCTTCTTCTTGTTCTTCTTCACTCTCCTCTCCCTCTTCTTGGTCACCCACTGGCTGGGCAGGCTGCATTTCTTGGGTGTGTGAAATGAGGAAGGCACAAGGCTGGAGTTGTGGTGATGGGAGGGCAGGTAAGCACAAGGTGCATGCCAGAAGCAGGATGATGTATAAGGATACCAGCATCTTGTATCCTTTCAGCCCTGCTGCTGGCCAAGGGCTCGGCCGTGCCTCTGCCAAGAATGGCCTGCACCGTCTCTTCTAAGGGGGTGAAGTGAGGCTAGGAATGGGAGATGTGCCTCGTGATTGGTGCAGATTGCTGGTAAATGAGTGATTGGGGGTGGGGGTGGGGGTCATGCATTGATCAGTGTGTGAGGCTAGTGGTGCAGTTGGTAGGAGATGACTGTTGAAGATGCATTCACTACCCTGACCAGTCATGAAGCTTCTTTGTGCACTGGAGCCAGGTGGTGGGGGGTGACACTGCTGGCAGTGATGGCCTCGGTGACATACTCCCACATCCTTCTTTCTGGAGACCCTCCTGACCCCTGTGGGTAGAGGGTCTGTTTTGCAGTGTTGAACCCCTGCATAAAGCTGGAGTGCTGCGGGCGAGACCCTGGATGCCCCTTCCCTGTCTTGGCCCCATTTGTGTTAGTGCTGAGGCACTTTTCCCATTTTTTAAGGTTCGGTAGGGAATTCAGCTTTAAGAGCTGAATATTCACATTTTGGACTTTTTAATGTTATTTTTTTAAGGCAGAAAGGGCTGAAACCTGCATTGTTTCACTTCATTTTAATTTGTATTGCTTCAGTGTGCATGGTCCCTTTAATTCTCAAACCTCTTAACTGCCCACAATTCCAAGCAAGCTCCACAGCCTCGCTTCCAAAGGCTGTGAGAAGCTGCAACGCCACTCCTGCACACAAACTTTGGGTGGGATGCCTGCAGCAATGCCACCAGGATGGTATTGCATGGAAGGTGAGCACTGCACCAACAATCTCCATCCCCCCAGATGAATTTTGCTCCATTAGCGTTGCGGCCATTTTCAGCGGCCGTTAATTCCACCGGCAACTTTACTGGCTAAAACTAATTTCTCACCCTAAGGCCTCGATTTTCATTGGGCCGTGAGGCTGGCTTTTAGGCGTGTGGGGGGTTAAAATCGCAAAACCTAGGGGTTGGGAGCCCCACCTCCACGCCATTTTAACCTAGGTGTGTCTGAGTGAACCGAATCAGTCCTGCCTGCAGCAAAACGTGCCTGGTGAGGATGACGCCTGTGAAACCTGGCGTGAACACTATTGGCTTGCTGACTATCAGCTGCAGGCCCAACATTAAAGAGGATATTTGATCAGTCATCATTTACAGGTGGCAGGACTTTGTTGTCTCAGGCCTGGGGGAACTTTTAGAAGGCATAACCACAGCTGTGGAAATTTGGAGCCTCACACACTTCTCCAGTGTGACCTCCTGCGAGACCCCTCTTGCCACCCTCACTCAGCGCTTTCTCAACTGAGGCACCTACCAGAAACATGGGAGGCCTTTTTATCCTTCCCCTCTTGGCATTAGAGGACCTCCAGCCCCATTCGCGAAATGATACACGCCACAACTGCAGAAGCTGCCATCAGAAATTTTATTTACAATAACCAACTGATGGCATTTTTAAAATAAGCACAACATTTCACCTAAGTGACTACCCTTGTGACTATGAGTGCTTTATTTTCCTCTTACGCGTGCTCCTACGTAGTCGTCCCCCTGTGGCTTCAGCAGATGTGGAGGCCCCTTGCTCACTTTCCTGCTGCTCCTGTCTCGACACCTTTGGCGGGCATCCTCTGGGATGGCGAGCCTGTGAGGGCTCGCCAGCAGTCTGCTGCTCCTGTGGCTGTGCAGGGGTTGAGACCTCTATCTCTGTTGGGTGTGGACTCCAGCAGGGCTCTGACCAAGGGCTCTGCAGTGGCATGGAAGTGTGAGCGCTTGAAGAGCAGCCCCCACTTTCTTGAGTTCTGCCACCAACCTCACTCTCATGGGTCAGGTCCCCCTCAGTGCCTGCAAGTGGCTTGAGCGCAGCTTGCTGCACATCAGGGGGGCCATGGGGACCCGTTTCTACAATGGCAGTCTTACTCAGAGGGCCTGCCATGAAGGTCTGGTTTCTCTATTCAATAGCTGACCATCGCTCCTCCAGAGATGTCAGTCTATTCTGAACACTCACCATGTTTTCAACACTCTGGCGACTTAGCTCCTCCATGGCCGTAGCCATCATAGACATAGACATAGACATAGAAGATAGGAGCAGGAGTAGGCCATTCGGCCCCTTGAGCCTGCTCCGCCATTCAATGCGATCATGGCTGATCATCCAAATTCAGTACCCGGTCCCTGTTTTCTCCCCATACCCCTTGATCCCTTTAGCCTTGAGAAATATATCCAACTCCTTCTTGAATATATTTAATGAATGGGCCTCTACTGCCTTCTGTGGTAGAGAATTCCACAGGTTCACCACTCTCCGGGTGAAGAAATTCCTCCTCATTTCTGTCCTAAATGGCCTACCCCTTATCCTTAGACTGTGACCCCTGGTTCTGGACTCCCCGACCATCGGGAACATTCTTCCTGCATCTAGTCCGTCAAGTCCTGTCAGAATTTTATAAGTTTCAATGAGATCCCCTCTCATTCTTCTAAACTCCAGCGAGTACAAGCCCAATCAACCCAATCTCTCCTCATACGTCATTCCTGCCATCCCAGGTATCAGCCTGGTGAATCTTCGTTGAACTCCTTCCATGGCAAGAACATTCTTCCTCAGATAAGGTGAACAAAACTGCACACAATACTCAAGATGTGGTCTCACCAAGGTCCTGTACAACTGCAGCAAGACATCCTTGTTCCTGTACTCAAACCCTCTCGCTACAAAGGCCAACATACCATTTGCCTTCTTAACCGCCTGCTGCACCTGTATCCTTACCTTCAGCGACTGGTGCACAAGGACACCCAGGTCTCGTTGCACTTCCCCTTCTCCCAATCTATTGCCATTCCTGTTTTTGCTACCAAAGTGGATAACCTCCCATTTATCCACATTATATTGCATCTGCCATGCTTCTGCCCAATCACCCAACCTGTCCAAATCATCTTGGAGTTGCTCGGCATCCTCCTCACAGCACACACGCCCACCCAGCTTTGTGTCATCTGCAAATTTGGAGATATTACATCTAGTTCCCTTGTCTAGATCATTAATATATATTGTGAATAGTTGGGGTCCAAGGACCGATCCCTGCGGTACCCCACTAGTCACTGCCTGCCACTCAGAAAAGACCCGTTTATTCCAACTCTTTGCTTTCTGTCTTCTTCTGTCTGCTTTCTGCCAACCAGTTCTCTATCCAAGTCAGTACCTTGCCCCCAATCCCATGTGCCTTAACTTTACACGCTAATCTCTGCAGGACCTTATTGAAAGCTTTCTGAAAGTCCAAATACACCACATCCACTGGTTCTCCCTTATCTATTTTACCATTTACATTCTCAAAAAATTCCAGTCGATTAGTCAAGCACGATTTACCCTTTGTAAATCCATGTTGACTTTGTCCGATCCTGTCACTGTTTTCCAAGTGCTCTGTGATGTAATAAAAAGTCTCACACATCAAGGAACTTTAAAGTAAGCTTTAAGCAACTTATAATTATACTATATACCATGCCTCTAGGAGAAGCCCTTTTACATACTGAGCAGTTCAATATTTATACTAGTCCAAACACAGGAAGTGACGTATGCACAGGAAGTGAGGTATGCACAGAGTTCACAGTTCACAGTTCACAGGAAATGATGTGCACATAACTCCAACCGGAAGTTATTTATTATTATTACATTCTTCCCTCCTGCGAGATTAGAAGGCTGTGGTCTTCCTTTTATTCCACAGCCGCCGAACGAGGAAGAGTCGCACCCGTTTGGGTTCCCGTCGTAGAGGGTCACTGGTCCACTTATATGCTGTTGGCCATTGGTCAGAGTCTGTGTGGCCTGGATTACCCTGTGAAGGGTCGGGGAGATCATGGCTTCATGTACGAGCCCCAATAGGTGCAGAGTCGGTCTGTCTCTGTTCAGAGGGAGGTGCAGAGCTGGTCTGTGGCGGATCAGTACTTTGGTGCGCGGTACTGGGAGGGTTGCAACTTTGAGTACGGGGTTCTACCGGCACCAAGCTAGTTGGTGTCAGATCAGGATCCTGGAGAGGGGTACCCGGTAGGTTCCAAGAGGCTCCTGGTAAAATACCATCACTCGATGTCCCACTAGGTCCTGGTGGGCAGGGAGCCAGATCCCGTAATGATACGGTAGATTCTCGGCCGTCGGAATATCGTATGTATGCATAGGTGGGGTCATCCTCCTCTTCTTCATCAGAATTATCATCAGGATTAGATTCCTCCATGATAGGGTTCACCTGAGGCCACTTGAATCGTCTGGTTGCAGTTACAGCAGCAGATCGAGATCTGGGCAGCTGATAGAGGTCTGCATTTTTCTTTGTCAAATCCAGAGAACAAGCCAGGTCAAAAGCCTTTTGTAGCTCAAGTGTTTTACTTTCTAGTAGACGCTGGCGTATAAATGGAGAGGCAATCCCGCAGATGAAAGCATCACGAATCATTTCTTCGCGGTACAGCTCAGCCGAGGCTGCCTGAAAGTTACAATCTACGCTGAGCCTGCGAAGTTCTTGAAGGAATTCGTTAATCGATTCCCCTGGCCCTTGTCGGGCTGTGGCCAGTAGATGTCTAGCATAGACCTCATTTGCGGTCTTGGCATATAATTTTTTAAGTGCCCGGATCACCTCATCGCAATTATCCCATTCATCAACATATTCAAACACTGTTGGGGTCACATAGTTGATAAGTATCCTCAGTTTAGTATAAGCATTCGCTTTACATTCATCAAGAAAATTCTCAAAAGTACGGTACCAATGCTTCCATACCCTGCCAGCTGCTGGTGCGTTTGGGTCCAAGTCCAGACGAGTAGGTTTAAGGATGTTTTCCATGATGGGTGGTTCCCTGGATCCTTAACTCCGAGTTTGTCCGAAGGTCTAGTATTTGTGAGTGTAAATACTAAGTTGCTTAAATTGATGTAATAAAAAGTCTCACACATCAAGGAACTTTAAAGTAAGCTTTAAGCAACTTATAATTATACTATATACAAGAGCGGTCTTCACCATCCCTCTAGGAGAAGCCCTTTTACATACTGAGTGTTAAGTCTGTGTGTCCCAGTTATGCTTATTATAAATCACTGGACACAGACCACAAGAATAACTTTAACAGGTCTTTACTATTCGGAGGTCAGGGCTGAACTGCCCAGCAAGTCCCTACACAACATTTATATACCGGTGTGGTCACCACCGGTATTACAGTATACAGCAGCCAAGAGAAAGTAGTACATCTCTTAAGGTAGTTCTCTTAAGGTGGAACAGGTTACATACACCACAATCCTCCCTTTTTAGCTTAACAGTTATATCCCCATTTAACATAACATAATAACATATAGATATATATATATACAACTTCATGCAAAACAGTTCAAAGATTCAGTCTCTGAGGAGGCCTCCTGATTCAAGTTGGATAACGCCTTTCAGGGGTCTCTGATTCTCGTTGCTGGGGTGACTCATCTAGTTGATCTCTTATGGATTGGACATCATCCTCAGGTACATTCACTTCTGAGGTAGATGCTTCAGGTTCACTAACTTCTTCCACGGTTGTCTCTGCCATAACCCTGGGTTCAACCCTTGTTCTCGATTCTACCAGTTGGTCAGCATGACGCCGTATTACATTTTCACCAATATTTACCGTGTACATCAGGGGTCCTTGTCTGGCCCGAATTGTTCCAGATTGCCATTTCTCGTTTTTATAGTCCCGGGCTAACACTGGCTGTCCTATTTCGAAACTCCGAGTGGTCTTGTTATTTATATGCTGGAACTGTTTGTTTTCGACTTCCCTCCGCACATTTGGTTTTAACAAGTCCAACCTGGACCGCAACCTCCTGTTATAGAACATCATGGCAGGACTTTGGTTTGTCACTGCATGAGTGGCGTTTCGATATGCCAGTAGGAATTTGTCCACCTTGTGTTGTAGTGGAATCTGATCTTCGCTCATGGCCTTTATTGCTTTTTTGAACGTTTGTACAAATCTCTCGGCCAACCCGTTTGTAGCCGGATGATATGGGGCAGAGGTATAATGTTTCACCCCATTCTTCTTCATGAATTTCTGGAATTCTTCTGACACGAACTGCGGTCCGTTGTCTGAACATATTTGTTCTGGCAATCCATTTCTTGCAAATATCGTTCTTAGCACCGCGATCGTCTTTTCCGAGGTAGTGGTAGTCATCTTAATCACTTCTGGCCATTTAGAATGTGCGTCCACCGCAATTAAAAACATGGAGTCCATGAATGGACCAGCAAAGTCAATATGTACACATTGCCATGGGGTTGAAGGCCATTCCCATGGATGCAGCGCTGCAATCGGAGGTGCATTTTGCACTTTTTGGCACCCTGAGCAGCTTTTCGTCAGATCCTCTATCTGTTGGTCGATACCCGGCCACCACACATAAGCCCTAGCAAGGCTTTTCATCTTGACTCCCCCCAGATGACCTTCATGCAGTTCCTTTAGAACTCTCTCTCTTAACTTAGGAGGAATAATCACCCTTGTTCCATACATCAATGTTCCTTGACAGACGGACAGCTGTTCTCGTCTTGCTGAGAATGCCGGTAACAGTGGATCACCATGTGCTGGCCATCCCTTCACTGTCACTTCGTAGACCCGGGACAGTGTCGGGTCGTTCCTGGTTTCTCTTTCAATACTTGCATTGGTGACTGGTAAACATTCGATGATGGTCGAGTGAAATAACTCAACAGGGTCAACCGTCGGTGCCTCCTCCTCTGTAGGTAGTGGCAGGTGCGACAGCCCATCAGCATTACCATGCTGCTTTGTACCTTTGAATTTGATCTGATATTGATGTGCCCCTAGGAAAAGGGACCATCTCTGGAGTCTCTGTGCTGTCATCACCGAAACACCCTTCTTAGGGTTAAAAATGGATACCAACGGCTGGTGGTCTGTCAGAAGCATAAACTTTTTGCCCTGCAGGTAATGATTAAACTTCTTTACTCCCCACACAAGGCTGAGAGCCTCCCTATCTATCTGAGCATAGTTGCGCTCAGCGGAGGTCAATGATCTGGATGCGAACGTAACTGGCCTCTCCAGGCCATTTGGCAACTTGTGTGAGAGTACTGCCCCAATACCATATGGAGAAGCATCACAAGCCAAACGAATAGGCAGCGTTGGGTTGAAGTGAGCCAACACTTCCTCTGAGGTGATCAATGCCTTGCTTTTGCGAAAGGCCCTCTTACAGTCCTCGCTCCACTTCCATGGTACTCCCTTCTGCAAAAGAGCGTTCAGCGGGTGCAGCACCGTGGATAAATTTGGCAGAAACTTATGGTAATAGTTAATCAACCCTAGGAACGACCTCAACTGGGATCCATTATCCGGAGCGGGAGCCTTCACAACAGCTTCGATCTTGTCAGGAGACTTATGAAGCCCCTCCTGGTCAATGACATGACCACAGTACGAGATCCGCTTCTGAAAGAACTCACATTTCTGGCGATTAACTCAAAGTCCATATTCTTTCAATCTGGTGAGCACCAGTTCCAAATTTGCAAGGTGTTCCTCGTCATCATCTCCTGTAATCAGAATATCGTCCAGGTAACATTGTGTGCCTGGAATTCCCTGTAATACCTGCTCCATGGCCCTCTGCCAAATTGCTGGAGCCGATGCCACTCCAAAAACCAGTCTATTATACCGGTACAAGCCTCTATGCGTGTTGATCGTGAGATACTGGCGTGACTCTTCCTCAACTTCCATCTGTAAGTACGCCTGCGCCAGGTCTATCTTGGTGAAGTGTTTCCCGCCAGACAACGAAGCGAAGATATCCTCAATCCGCGGAAGCGGATACTGCACCGTGTGAAGCACCGGATTAACAGTGATCTTGAAATCTCCACAGATGCGAACCTTCCCCGGTTCCCCCGGCTTGTTACTCGATGAACGCTTCATGACGGGGACAATGGGCGTGGCCCACTCACTCCAGTCTACCTTAGACAGTACTCCTGAATGTTCTAGCCCTTCCAGCTCAGCTTCCACAGCAGGTCGTATCGCATAAGGTACCGGTCTGGCTTTGAAAAATTTCGGGTTTGCATGTTCTTCAACCTTGATGTTTGCCGTAATTCCTCTCAGTGTTCCCAGTCCCTGTTGGAACACCTCTTTAGCATCGTCCAATATTCTGGACAATCATTTATGTTTGACATCTTTTTTACCGGAATCTACCGTTAGTGCTTTTAAGGAATGCCAGTCCATATTTATTTTCCTAATCCACTCCCATCCCAGTAGTGGTGGACCTCCCTCAGGTAGCACATATAAGTCCATTCCTCGGCTTTCTTTGCCCTTGTGGACCACCTTTACCTCTATCTTCCCGATGGGGTATACTCTTTGCCCCGTGTATGTTTTCAATACAATCTCCGTATCCCGTAGGGGAATATGTGGGAATAACCTTTTGTAATCTTGCTTATTCATGACCGTCAATGCCGATCCAGTGTCCAATTCCATCTTCACTTGGACTCCTGCTATCTGAAGTGTGACCCAGATTGTTTGGAGGTCTGCTTCATTACCAACATTGTGTACTCTTAGACTACCCAGTTCATTACTGCTGGAGTCTGAATTTGACTTCTGTTCGTTCGAACTGTTCTCTGTCACCTTATGTACCTTTCTGTAATTTTCCTGCGGTGACTTTTTGTTGCTGGTCTTCTTTCCTGACCGGCATACTTTAGCTATGTGACCAAGCCTGCCACATTTTCTGCATTCCTGATTTTTGAACAAGCACTGGTTCTGATCGTGCGTTGTCTTTCCACAACGATAACATTTTACTGTACCCAAGACCATTTGATTGGTGCTGAGTTCCGGTGACCGTAGCTGCATTTCCGCAGTGCCTCTCACTGCGGCTTCGTGTGATGCTGCAATAGTGACAGCTTTATCAAGCGTAAGATCATTCTCCTCAAGCAGTCACTTTTGTGTTCCTTCTTTTAACAATCCACACACAAATTTATCTCTCAGCGCATCTGCTAGTCCTGTTCCAAACTGACAGTACTTTGATAGCTTACACAGTTCAATTAAAAATTCAGCGTCGCTTTCGTCTTTCAGCTGCGTTCTTCTGTAAAATTTAAATCGTTCCGCTATCATCAGCGGCGTGGGGTTTAAATGATTTTTCAGGACAGTAACAATATTCGCGAAAGCCTGATCCGTCGGTTTATCTGGTGATAGAAGGTGCTTCAATAGCCCGTATGTCTTCGCACCCATTGAGCTTAATAAGGTTAGTGCTTTCTCATCATCTGGTACCTTATTTGCTTTACAATAAACTTCCATGCGTTCTACATACGTGGTCCAATCTTCGATATCGCTATCAAAGGTATTAATGTTCCCATGTTTAGGCATCCTTGCAAGTTTTTAAATTTTTCTTTTTCTCAAAATGGTGGCTTCCCGCGCTTGTCTTCTTCCCCCGCTGGCTGCAATGTCGATTGCCGTGCTGCTGCCGTTCTCGCCTCCCCAGCGGTTCTCAATTCCCCGACACTGCTTTTACTCCCCCGCGGTTCCCGTGGGCATTCACGCTTCCCCTGCTGTTGCGCCTCTCAGCCCCGCATGCAGCCCGGTCCTTTACACCGGCTGTGTTTGCGTTCTCCGCGGCTCTTGTGCCTTAAGCTGCCCCAGTCGCTGCGCCTCTCGGCCTCGATTGCAGCCCGGCCCTTTTCACCGGCCGTGGTCGAGTTCTCTGCCCTTTTTCCTCCGTTTTCCCTCCCCCACTCCACAGTCAACGCGGCCGACTTTCTGCTCGTGTCGCTGATCGGCTTACCCACCACCGTGGTAGAAGGGATGATTACTGCCTGTCACTGATGGAGGGCTTCGTGGTCAGAATTTTTCTTTTTATCCCGGGTTCTCGATGCCTCCCGTGCGATGGTGCTCAGCAGGATGATGAGGGCGGATGCCTCTTCTCGACGCCCGTTCTGAGGACGAAGCTGCCTTGGATGTAAAACTGCCGCAGGGTAAGATCGGACTCATCGCCACTGTTAAGTCTGTGCGTCCCAGTTATGCTTATTATAAATCACTGGACACAGACCACAAGAATAACTTTAACAGGTCTTTACTATTCGGAGGTCAGGGCTGAACTGCCCAGCAAATCCCTACACAACGTTTATATACCGGTGTGGTCACCACCGGTATTACAGTATACAGCAGCCAAGAGAAAGTAGTACATCTCTTAAGGTAGTTCTCTTAAGGTGGAACATGTTACATACACCACACTGAGCAGTTCAGTATTTATACTAGTCCAAACACAGGAAGTGACATATGCACAGGAAGTGAGGTATGCACAGAGTTCACAGTTCACAGTTCACAGGAAATGATGTGCACATAACTCCAACCAGAAGTTATTTATTATTATTACACTCTGCTATTACATCTTTTATGATGGACTCTAGCATTTTCCCCCTACCGATGTCAGGCTTACCGGTCTGTAATTCCCCGTTTTCTCTCTACCACCTTTTTTGAATAGTGGGGTAACATTAGCTACCCTCCAATCCATGGGTACTGTTCCAGATTCCATCGAATGTTGAAAGATGATCAGCAATGCATCTACTATTTCTAGGGCCACTTCCTTAAGTACCCTAGGATGTAGAGTATCAGGCCCTGGGGATTTATCAGCCTTCAATCCCATCAATTTCCTTAAAACCATTTCCCTACAAATACTGATTTCTTTCAGTTCCTCCCTTTCATCAGATCCTATGTTCCCCGACATCTCTGGGAGGTTATTTGTGTCCTCCTTTGTGAAGACAGAACCAAAATATGTATTTAATTGGTCTGCCATTTCTTTGTTCCCCATTATAAATTCCCCTGATTCTGACTGCAAGGGGCCTATGCTTGACTTCACCAATTTTTTTCTCTTCACATATCTATAAAAGCTTTTACAGTCAGTTTTTATGTTCCCTGATAGCTTACTCTCATATTCTATTTTCCCCTTCTTAATTAATCCCTTTGTCCTCCTTTGTTGAATCCTAAACTGCTCCCAATCCTCAGGTTTACTGCTTTTTCTGGCCAATTTATATGTCCTCTCCTTGGTCTTATGCTATCCCTAATTTCCCTTGTTAGCCACGGTTAAGTCACCTATTTTGTTTTATTTTTATACCAAACTGGGATGAACAAATTCTGTAGTTCATCCATGCGGTCTTTGAATGTTTGCCATTGCCTATCCACTGTCAACCCTTTGAGTGACATTCCCCAATCAACCCTACCCAGTTCGCGCCTCAGACCATCGTAGTTTCCTTTGTTTAAATTCAGGACCCTAGTCTCTGAGTTAACAACTTCATTCTCCATCCTCTCCTCTACTGTAGCCATCCTTTCCACAGAGGTTGCCATCCTTTCCGTGGTGATGCGTTCATGCACCAATGATTCCACAAAGGCTCTGCTCATGTTCGCTATGGACTCCGCCATTGGCTCCACACTCGCAGCGACCCTAGAGACAAAACCTGCCAGAGACTCCTGCATCTGTGCCTGGAGTTCCATCACCTCTGATCTTACGGATGGACCCAGAGGCAGAGGGTCGACATGCAGCTGAGCCGAGCTGGCAGAGTCCTGCACGCTCCGACGAGGACTCTCCACTGCTGTCCCTGTCTCCAGAATCTGCTGATGCTCACTTATGAGCTGTGATACACCAGGTGACAACTCTACTCTATGCCCCGAAGTTCCCGCCGAGGTGTGAGTGTCTGCGCTGGTGATGGGTGCGCTTATTGCTGATGACGCTGCGCCCTCAGAGGGTGCAGATTCCTCTGAGGCGTCTGGCTGCTCAGGCTCTTCCTCCTGCAGAGTGGGGACGGGGGCTCTCGATGGTCCTGTGGGGAGTCAAGGAAAAAGTTAGAGATGTGATGCCAAGGTTACATGCAAATTGCATTCTGCAGATGATCATAAGTCCATATGATGTAGCTTCAGAATCATTATCAGCAACTCATGCAATGCCAATGAGAGAGATGGAAAACTATTCTGTCACCAGCTTGCGGGGATGCTCCTGCCTGTCCTTCCCCAACTTCCACATCTGGGTCAGCCCCGGCAATCTCCAGGACGCCTTCCTCCCAGGGGGTGAACTGGGCTAATGAGGGTGGCCCTCCTCCTGCCCTGGCTCGCTCTCTCCTGTTGTGAGCTCTCTTTTCCTGCAATGAGGGAGACAAGTGGAGGTTGAGTGAGAATGAAGGTGTGAGTGCAGAGATTGCATAGCATAGATACTTAGAAGGAGACAAAGATGGAGTGAGGTTGCAAGACCAAGGGCCCTCCCTGTGTGTTGTCAGTTGTGTTCAAAGCATCAGAGTGAGAGGGAGTGTGAGGGCTGCATGGTGGCATAGTTCTGTGAATGTGAGCATAGAGAGAGAGGGAATGGGTAAGGGTGCATGGATGTGAGTGTCTAGTGGGATGTGCAGGAAGAGAGTGCTAAGGCTGAGTGCTGGTGAGGAAAGGCAATGGGGATCACATTGAGGGTGATGGAAACATCATACAGTACTTACTTTTCCAGTGCGAAGAAGGTCATGGAATTTTTTCCTGCACTGCAACCACGTTCTTCGTGTTAGCCCCAAGGAGTTGACTTGACCTGCCACCTCTAGCCACACAGCCTTGGTCTGGCTGGAAGGCCTCTTCCTCCCTGAAGAAGGGAAGAGGACCTCCCTGTGGGCCCTAGCACCATCCAATAATGCCTGTAGTGAAGCCTCATCAAATTTGGGCGCAGATCTGGCCCTCCCGCTGGCCGTTCCTCCTGCAGGCTCTTGTGCCATCTTAATGTGGAAGGTTGGAAGCCTGCAGAGGAAGCAAGGCTTGCTGATGACATCATATTCTGTGACTTTCTGACTGGAAATACTCAATTGCCAAGGCTTCCCACACGCTCGAAATCAATTGGCCAATTGTGTTAAATTTGCATCAGTCTCACAGACCCATTTACAATCATGTCGGAATCACTAAATTCGGGGAAACCGCCAATTCCCCGCACCCGAATGAAAATCGACCCCTAAGTGTCTTCTCCACATCTTTTCCCTCAATAAGACTGCCTTTTTCCAATTTCAAAGCATTGCCTACTTCTGCTCTACCACTGCTGAGCCTCTAACCCATGTCTTCATCACTTTGAGGTTTGACTCCTCCACTGCAGTCTGCCATTGAGCAGGCAGCAACAGGAGTGAGACTTTAGCTAAGCAGTAGGTGTACCCCTCATGAATGTTTCCATTATGCTATGGAGACTTTGGGGTTCAAACTCTGAGAGATAATCATGGATGGTTTTAACTTGCTTGGAGTATAGTTATGGGAAACCCATGATGAAGAAATTCTCAAAACTCACACAGATCATGTGGAGATGCTCTCCAGCAATAGCATGATGGAGCACCACAGGAGCAGCATTCACATTACTGCAGTTCAAGGCCATCATGTAACCCTGCAAACTTAACAGCAAACACCAAGTTCGAAAGCAGTGACTCCCTTGTGACTTCAGCAAAGGAGATCACTGACACTCATGCAGACACATCAGAGTTGGTTGTAGATACAGATAGAAAGCTTTCCACATTCCCAATAAGTTGTCACTTGGCTATGCAAACAATCACAAGTCCTACATCCTCAACTAGGGCAGCATTTAGTGATAGGTCATATTCACAATAAACACAAAGAAATTTATGACAGGCAACAAGCAAATGTGACAGCCAAACATGTTAAACACATACACTGAATGTACAACTGCATAAAATGAATTCATTTTTAATACAGCTTGCAGTCAATCTTTCATTGTGATGAATATAAAGGTTCAATGGAAAGTAAAATTGGGCAGAGTGTAAAACAGGCATCAGATTTGATTCTATCAGTTTACCGCCGTGCGGGTTAGGTTAAAATTACCCCTCTTTTCCTACTTTAATTCCTGTTGCTGACTTATACCCTTATATAAGTAATGGAATTACTAAAACATATATTTGCTCTTAAGGTGAAAATGTCAAAGGAATTCTAAACCCTCATCACATTTAAAAAGTGCTTGGATATGCACTTGAAGTGCCGTAACCCGCAAGGCTACAGACCAAGAGCTGGAAAGTGGGATTAGGCTGGATAGCTCTTTTGTGACCGGCACAGACACGATGTGCCAAATGGCCTCCTTCTGTGCCGTACATGTCTATGATTCTATGATCATCATTTTCACCATTTCCCTTTGCTTGGTGTACTGCTGGAAATCTTTAGTGCTTTCCTTTCACTGTAGTTTTCCTGTAGAATTTTGAAATGTATCCAATTTTCAGAATTTCAGACCTATAAGGAGCCCAGTAACCATTTAAAAACAGCCCTGGGCTTTTTTTTTCATTGTTTTCTTTCATAGTGAGATGATATATTCCGAAACTCTTGCATTCAGCATTCAATATTTAAATATGTGGGTTTTAAGGGCACTGAAAACTTCATTCTCCAAGTAGATTTACATTATGCGATACAAGAACCATACGACAAGACAATATTCCTCTGTTGTACAGAACTTCAGAATGACATAATAATTGGATTATGATCTGAAACGGTATGTCTCTCTGTCTGTCTTTCTGTCTCTCTGTCCGGCTATACAATCAAAAGTTATAGAGCGTACCTACACGTGTGTTACATCAAAAGAAAGCTTACGATTCCAGAACGGTTGTAAGCGTATTTATGTTTCGGTGAGACAAAAATTGTGCCCGCGGTATCCAAAAAACATTCAAAATTCCGCTCATTATCTGCTCATTAGCATTGAGTGACGTCGAAGTCGACCAATCGTACGGTCGACCAATCGCTGCATGGCGGGGGCAGGTTCCTGGCGCGTGCGGGCGGGCCCTCCTAGAGTCGAGTGACGGGACGATTGACCAATCCTACGCTTCGGTGACCTGACGGTCGACCAATCGGTGCATGTGTGGGCGGGCCTTACCGTTCTGAACCGAGGTGAGTCGCCGCCATCTTGATTCCAAACTTTTCATTTCTTTTTCCCGCTTTCTGCGTCTTTAAAAAAAAAGTCGCTTTTAAAACACATATTGTTTTTTAAAAAAGTTAATTACTTTCTAAATCTTTTATCTAATCTCATTAATTTTCCTACCTTTCCCCGTTTTTGCAGGTAGGCCTCGAAGCCTGGGCGTCTGTTGTCAGCCATGCTGGACCCTAGGCAATTGTTTTGTGGCAAGCCCCTCCCACCCCTCACCCCCCACCCCCCCGCTGGGCCCGATTCCGAACCAGTGGCCAGCCATCTTGGTAAAGGCTGGCTGGGCTCACTGCAAGCTCCTCGCGCTTGCGCTGCACGGTGCACGCGCACCTCCACACAGAGCGCGGCCAGAGGGAAGCGAGCAGGTTAGCGGGGGGCGGCGGGGCTCGGGAGGGGAGGGGGAGCGGAGAGGGTTACCCCGGCAACCGGGCACACCAGCCACAATCGGCCGTCTCTAGCCGCTCAGGCCCAGGCCCGGTCCCGGAGATCGGGAGGCGGAGAGGGGAGGAGGGTTACCAAGGCAACCGGGCCCAGCCAGCCGCAATCGCCCATCTCAAGCCGGCTCAGGCCCGGCCTCGGGAGGGCGGGGCTCGGGCTGACCGGGGCGCTGCGCTCGGCATGTCAGTGCGTGGGGCGGCACGGAGCTCAGCGGAGCCATCGCCGGCAGAGGGGAGAGGGTCTGCTGGCTCCCCCCTCGCTTTCTCCCCCCCCTCATTCCCCCACCTCCCCCACCCCTCCCCTCCTCTCCCTCCTCTCCCCCTCCCCTCCCCCCTCTCCCCCTCCCCTCCCCTCCCCTCCCCCTCCTCTCCCTCTCCCCTCCCCCTCCTCTCCCCCTCCTCTCCCCCTCACCTCTGCTCCTCTCCCCCTCCCCTCCCCTCCTCTCCCCCTCCCCTCCTCCCCCTCCCCTCCCCCCTCCCCCCTCTCCCCCCTCCCCTCCCCCTCCTCTCCCCCTCCCCTCCCCCTCCCCTCCCCCTCCTCTCCCCCTCCTCTCCCCCTCCTCTCCCCCTCCTCTCCCCCTCACCTCTGCTCCTCTCCCCCTCCCCTCCCCTCCTCTCCCCCTCCCCTCCTCCCCCTCCCCTCCCCCCTCCCCCCTCTCCCCCCTCCCCTCCCCCTCCTCTCCCCCTCCCCTCCCCCTCCCCTCCCCCTCCTCTCCCCCTCCTCTCCCCCTCACCTCCCCTCCTCTCCCCCTCCCCTCCGCTCCTCTCCATCCCCTCCCCTCCCCCACCTCCCCCACCCCTCCCCTTCTCTCCCTCCTCTCCCCCTCCCCTCCCCCCTCTCCCCCTCCCCTCCCCTCCCCTCCCCCTCCTCTCCCTCTCCCCTCCCCCTCCTCTCCCCCTCCTCTCCCCCTCACCTCTGCTCCTCTCCCCCTCCCCTCCCCTCCTCTCCCCCTCCTCTCCCCCTCCTCTCCCCCTCCTCTCCCCCTCCCCTCCGCTCCTCTCCATCCCCTCCCCTCCCCCACCTCCCCCACCCCTCCCCTTCTCTCCCTCCTCTCCCCCTCCCCTCCCCCCTCTCCCCCTCCCCTCCCCTCCCCTCCCCCTCCTCTCCCTCTCCCCTCCCCCTCCTCTCCCCCTCCTCTCCCCCTCACCTCTGCTCCTCTCCCCCTCCCCTCCCCTCCTCTCCCCCTCCCCTCCCCTCCTCCCCCTCCCCTCCCCCCTCCCCCCTCTCCCCCCTCCCCTCCCACCCCTCCCCCTCCCCTCCCCCTCCTCTCCCCCTCCCCTCCCCATCCTCTCCCCCTCCTCTCCCCCTCACCTCCCCTCCTCTCCCCCTCCCCTCCGCTCCTCTCCATCCCCTCCCCTCCTCCCCCTCCCCCCTCCCCTCCCCCCTCTCCCCCTCTCCCCCTCCCCATCCCCCTCCCCCCTCTCCCCCTCCCCTTCCCTTCCCACCCCCTCCCCCTCTCCCCCTCCTCCCCTCCACCTGCCCCCCCTCCCCATCCCCCCCTTCCTCCCCCCTCCTCCCCCTCCCCCTCCCCCTTCCTCCGCCCCCTCCTCCCCCTCCCCCTTCCTCCCCCCTCCCCCTCCCACCATCTCCCGCCCCCCTCCCCTTCCTCCCCTCCCCCTTCCCCCCTCCCCTTCCTCCCCCTCCCCCCCTCCCCCTCCACCCTCCCCCTCCGCCCCTCCCCTTTCCCCCTTCCTCCCCTCCCTTCCCCCCTCCCCTCCCCCTTCCCCCCTCCCCCCTTCCCCCCACCTTCCTCCCCTCCCTTCCCCCCCTCCCCTCCCTTCCCCCCTCCCCTCCCTTCCCCCCTCCCTTCCCCCTCCCTTCCCTCCCCTCCCCTCCCCTTTCCCCCCTTCCCCCCTTCCCCCCTTCCCCCCTTCTCCCCACCTTCCCCCCACCTTCCCCCTTCCCCCCAGTCGCTCTCTCTCTTCCCCCCAGTCGCTCTCTCTCTTCCCCCCAGTCACGCTCTCTCTTCCCCCCAGTCGCGCTCTCTCTTCCCCCCAGTCGCTCTCTCTCTCTCTCTCTCTCTTCCAACAACAACATGCCCTCAAAAATCCCTCGGCACCGCCGGGCACTTCAGCTAGTGATCAATAAATGGAGCTCTTCCAGACATTTTATTGCCTCACACAGCCCTGCCAAATTTTTCTGCAGCTATTCCTGCTTCGTGTGATGAAAGTACAGCTTCAACCCAATCAAACTTTTAAGGCAGCCCTTTAAAACCTGCTGCCTATAAGGATTTCCTGCCTCCCAGCCAAATGTGCTGTTAGTTACGTTTCCTGCACTTGTTTTTCACATGTAGGGCAGCTATTAAAATTAAGAGAGGTTAGTCTCATAAAATACAATGATGCCAACCCTCTCCTGTGCCAGCCTGAGCCCACCCATGTTATTGTAAAGCCATGACTCAATTTTGGTTCAATTGCAAGATCAGAATTTAATCATTATGAATTAAAATGCAGAAAGGGAAATCGTGTTGTTGACAAATTTATTAGAGTTTTTTGAGGATTTAACTAGCAAGGTAGATAAAGGGGAACCAGTAGATGTAATATATTTGGATTTCCAAAAGGCATTCGATAAGGTGACAAATAAAAGGTTGCTACAAAAGATAAGGGCTCATGGGATTGGAGATAATATATTTGTAAGAAGTCACACAACACCAGGTTATAGTCCAACAGCTTTATTTGAAATCACAAGCTTTCGGAGCGCTGCTCCTTCGTCAGGTGAAGTGGAGCGCTCCGAAAGCTTGTGATTTCAAATAAAGCTGTTGGACTATAACCTGGTGTTGTGTGACTTCTTACATTTGTCCACCCCAGTCCAACTCCGGCATCTCCACACCATAGATAATATATTAGCATGGATTGAGGATTGCTTAATGGACAGAAAACAGAGAGTAGGGATAAACGGGCCATTTTCAGGTTGGCAGGCTGTAACTAGTGGGGTATTGCAAAGATCAGTGCTTGGGCTTCAGCTATTTACAATCTATATTAATGACTTAGGTGAAGGGACCGAGTGTAATGTATCCAAGTTTGCTGATGATACAAAGCTAGTTGGAAAGTAAGGTCTGAAGAGGATGCAAACAGGCTGCAAAGGGATATAGACAGGTTAAGTGAGTGGGCAATAAAGTGACAGAGGGAGTATAATGTGGGGAATGTGAGGTTATTCACTTTGATAGGAAGAATAGAAAAACAGAATATTTTTTAAATGGTGAGAAACTATTAAAAATACAAATAGAAAATGCTGGAAATACTCAGCAGGTCAGGCAGCATCTGTGGAAAGAGAAACAGAGTTAACGTTTCAGGGCAATAACATTTAATCAGAACTGGAAAAAGTTAGAGATGTAACAGATTTTAGGAAAGTACAGGGGCTGAGAAAGGGGGAGGGGAGGAAAGAACAAAAGGGAAGGCCTGTGACAGGGTGCAAGGCAGGAGAGATTAAATGACAAAAGGTATGATTGTACAAAGCAAAAGGAGATGGTAATAGGACAGGTAAAGAAACAAAAGGTGGGTCTAGAAGAGGTGTAAATGGGAATAGCAGAATCTACAACAGCTACCATCTAAATAAAATAGGGGCAGAGGTTATTGTCTGAAATTGTTGAACTCGATGTTGAGTCCAGAAGGCTATAAAGTGCCTAACTGAAAGATGATGTGCTGCTCTTCGGGCTTATGTTGAGCTTCATTGGAATAGTGTAAGAGGCCGAGGACAGAGAGGTCAGAGTGGGAGTGGGGCGGAGAATTAAAGTGACAGGCGACCGGAAGCTCGGGGTCACACTTGCGGACTGAATGGAGGTGTGCTGCAAAGCGGTCACCCAATTTGCATTTAGCCTCCCAATGTAGAGGAGACCGCATCGTGAGCAGCGAATACAGTACACTAAACTGCAAGAAGTACAGGTAAATCGCTGTTTCCTGGAAGGAGCATTTGGGGCCCTGGATGGTGAGAACCTATTAAATGTTGGTGTTCAGAGAGATTTAGGTGTCCTCGTACAGGTAACACAGAAAGTTAGCATGTAGGTACAGCAAGCAATTAGGAAGGCAAATGGCATGTTGGCCTTTATTGCAAGGGGTTTAGAGTACAAGAGTAAGGAAGTCTGGTTACAATTGTACAGAACTTTGGTGAGACCACACCTGGAGTATTGTGCACAGTTTTGGTCTCCCTATCTGAGAATGGACATACATGCCTTAGAGATGGTGCAACAAAGGTTCACTAGGTTGATCCCTGAGATGAGAGGGTTGTCCTATGAGGAGAGATTGAGTAGATTTGACTTATACTCTCTGGAGTTTAGAAGAATGAGAGGTGATCGCATTGAAATATATAAGATTCTGAGAGGGATTGACAAAGTAGATACTGAGATATTGTTTCCCCTGGCTGGAGAGTCTAGAACTAGGGGCCATAGTCTCAGGATAAGGCCATTATAAGACTGAGATGAGGAGGAATTTCTTCACTCAGAGGGTTGTGAATCTTTGGAATTCTCTATTCTAGTCATTGAGTATATTCAAGTTTTTATTCATTTATGGGATGTGGGCATCGTAGGCAAGGCCAGCATTTATTGCCCATCCTTAATTGCCCTCAAAGGTAGTGGTGAGCCACTTTCTTGAATAAGTGGCTTGATAGGCCATTTCAGAGGGCAGTTAAGAGTCAACCACATTTCTCTGTGTCTGGAGCCAGACCAGGTAAGGACGGCAGATTTCCTTCCCTAAAGGACATTAGTGAACCAAATGGATTTTTATGAAAATCTGATAGTTTCATGGTTACCATTACTGATACTAGCTTTTTTTTATTCCAGATTTATTTAATTAATTGAATTTAAATTCCCCATGGTGGGCTTGTGAACTCATGTTGCTGGATTATTAGATCAGGAACATAACTATGCTACCGTACCCCTTTTCAAGGCTGAGATAGATAGATTTTTGGACTCCAGATACTCAAGGGTTATGGTGATTGGAAAGTGGATTGAAGTTGAAGATCAGCCATGATCTTATTGAATGGCAGAGCAGGCTTGAGGGACCATGTGGCATACTCCTGCTCCTAATTCTAATGTTCTTATGTTCTTAAAAATGGAGTGATTTTTCTCATTGCCCAACATGAAGTTAGAAAAGAAACTCACAGGCCTAGAAATTCAGTTGGGCGCGCCAGCCGTTAGCGCCTTAGGAGGAGTAGATCTCGAGCGCTAGGCGCATAGCACCCGGGCGCAGCGCGATCTGTGCCTCGCCCCAACTTCAGTACACATTTAGCGCCTGCGCAAAGTCTTAGCGCGCGCCCTGCTGCGCGCGCGGATCATGACGTCATTTACTAGTGCAACGCCCTTTGTGCGCCCCGAACCGGAACTTCACTCGCGCCGGGCCATTGTGCACCGGGCGGCCCTAACGACTGTGAAGTGGAACGGTACACAGCCGAGGCGGGCCGCGGGGAGCGCTAATTAAAGGGCACTTACCCTGCACTATAAAGGGCAGCCATTTTGCAGCATTCACTCTTGTGCAACGGTTTTTTGGAGAGAGACCGAGGAGGAGAGCTTACTGGTTTGGACCAACACTAGGGCAGGTATTTTTGGCTCAGGCCAGAGCTTAGCAATTATCTTTGCCTTCATTGAGAGCTCAGTGTTTGCCAGCATATAATGGGGGCTGCATTGGGTGCCAACGCTGACTTTCAGCCTTATGCCAGAAGGGCTTACAGACGCCGTGAGAGAGTGGCAGCCCTGGCTAGACGCAGAGGGGGCAACAGGCGTCGCCAACTGAGGCCTTACCCACCCAGGGTATACCGCCAGCAGTCCTCCTATCTGACCATGTCTGCCGCGATATGTGTAAGGAGGCTGCGATTCAGAAGGGAGGTGGTTGCAGACATCTGCCAGCTGCTTCAGAGAGATCTGCAGCCACAGCTGATGCGCAGGACGTCTCTGTCGGTGGCAGTGAAGGTGACGGTGGCTCTCAACTTCTATGCCACCGGCTCCTTCCAATCCGCTGCTGGGGACATCGCAAACATCTCCCAGTTCGCCGTGCATTGCTGCATCCGCCAGGTGGCCGAAGCCCTTTTCAGAAGGAGACATCAATTCATCTCCTTCCCCATGACCCTGGACAAGCAGCAGCAGCGTGCAGTGGGATTTGCAAGAATAGCGGGCTTCCCCATGGTGCAGGGCACCATTGACTGCACACATGTGGCTTTGCGGGCACCTCTGGAGCATGCCGAGGATTACCGCAACCGGAAGGGCTACCATTCCCTCAACGTACAGCTGGTGTGTGACCACAGGCAGCGCATCCTAGCTGTCAATGCCCGCTTTCCAGGCAGCAGCCACGATGCCTTTATCCTGCGACAGACAACTGTGGCTGACATGTTCCAGGCACAGCCTCCCCCAAGAGGATGGCTATTCGGGGACAAAGGCTATCCTTTGTGTACCTGGCTCATGACCCCGCTCCGCGCGCCCACGACCCCTGCTGAAGAGGCATACAACGAGAGCCATCAAGTGACTAGGAACATCATAGAACAAACAATCGGCACCCTCAAGCAACGGTTCCGCTGTCTCGATCGCTCCGGGGGAGCCCTCCAGTACTCGCAGGACCGAGTCTCCCAATTCGTCGTCGTTTGCTGCATGCTGCACAACCTGGCTATCCGCAGGACTCAGGCACTGCCACCTCACGTTGGACCCCCACCTCAGGAGGAGGAGCAGGAGGAGCATGAGGAGGAGGAGGACGAGGAGTACCAGCCCAGGAGGGAGGCAGAAGGTCCAAGGGCCGCCCGTCGGCGGCTTATTGAACGTCACTTCTAGGCCCCCTGTCAGGGAATGGCTTGTGCCAATGAAAGAACATGATTGCAGCCGCTCCGCAAGCCCTCAGCCGGTTAAGGCAACAAACACTTCAAGGATCAAACATGGACAATGTTAATAAATAAAATGCTTTATTGTACAAACTCAGGGCCCTTCCCACATGAAAACCAAAAACAGACGAAACCCCCAAAAAACACTCAAACACATTACTCGCTCCCACAACCTGGAGAGGATTAACAAAACAGTGCAACTAAAATGGCTGTCATCCTCGGACTTCGTAAAATACAAACATCACATCCTCGGCCTTCAAAAAACAAAAATCACATCCTCGGCCTTCAAAAAACAAACATCCAATTCTCGGCCTCAAAAAACAAACACAACTGGCCACAAATTCGACTTTTTGGCCCGCTAGGGCGATGCCTTGGGCATCTTTGTGTGGCCCCTGCCCGCCCTGCTGCTCCTCCTCAAAGTAAGGCCATTGGCTGCTGCAAGGCTGGGGGCAGGCTCCAGAGGGGCACATGTCGTGACGGCAGATGCCCTTGGGGGTCGGCCTAGTCGAGGTCTGGCCGTCGAGCGGGCGGCTGTTGAATGCTGCAGCTGTGGTTGGCCAGCATCAGTCGCTGCAGCAGCTCCTGGCAGCTCCACTGGGGGAGTGGCAGTGGCGGCTGGAGGAATGGGGGCAAGCTGGCGGATGGCAGGCGCTCGCTGGTCACCTGAGACACTGGCACTCGCCCGGGCCAGCACTGCAGCATGCGCACCAATCTGCCGAGGGACAGACCGCTGTGCTGCTGCAGCGCGCCGGGTGCCCTGGCGATGCCTGGCTGACACAGCGAGTGTGGCAGCAGTGAGTGCCCGTGTTGACCTGTTCAGTGACCTCATCAGAGCACCCAGTGACTGCACGGCACCACTGATCAGCTGCCCACTCGCTGCCTGAGCTGCCCCGAATGCCGCCCGACTCGCTGCCTGCTCTGCCCCGAATTCCGCCAAACTGATGGCCTGTGAGGCCCCGACGTCGGTGACACTCCGAGAGAGGGACTCGATGGCCTCAGGCAACCGTGCCACTACCCCCATGAGCTCCGTGTGCCGGCGCTCCGAGTCCGCGGACAAGTCCTCGAGGCGTTCCATCTCCTCGACGAAGACCATCTCCGGACTGGAGGCTGGACTTTCCCTCTGGGGAGAAGGCCGCCGAGCTGGCCGACCCTTCCTGCGTTGCTGGACGCCGCTGGGCCCAGCAATTGGACTCCCCTCCGACCCTGCCCCCCTCTGGGGAGAAGGCCGCCGAGCTGGCACCCCCCTCCCGTGTTTCTGCAGGCCGCAGGTCCCATGAGCTCCCCTCCTCTCCGACACTTCCGCGATGCTCCCCTCCAGGGAAGACGTGTCCCCTACATTGGCATGGGTTGCCACAGCTGAGGGTTCCCCTGATGGGCCGCCTTCCTCTTGCTCCTCCTCCTCCTCCTCCTCTGAGGGGCTGTCACTGGCAAGTTCAGGGACCTCCTCCTCACCATCTGAAAGCAAGAAGGCACAAGAGTAGATTTAGAGTGAGGAGAGGGCGTCAGCGAGGGATGCATGAGTGGTGGCATTCAGCGCATTGGTCGGACAGTGGCAAAGGATGTAGCTCTGATGCGCAAGTGGGACGAGAGAGGTCCAAACGTTGATGTTCTTACCATTGGTGCCCAGAACAGGGTTGGCATCTCCACATGCAACGGGGCCAATCACCCGGCCACCCATGATGCGCTCCACGCGATGTTGCAACCCGGTGAGCGGCTGGATCTGGGGTCGGCCTCCCCCGGTCGCAGTCCGGCTCTTCTTGTTATTGGCCAGCTTGGCCTGCAAGAGAAAGGACGGCCTCTAAGTACAGTGTGTCGCCCTGATCTTGTGTGCACTGCCTCCCATGGTGGAATAGCCTGGCCAGTGTGTCGCCCTGATCTTGTGTGCACTGCCTCCCATGGTGGAATAGCTTGGCCAGTGTGTTAAGTGCAGAATGTGCAATTGATGTTCATGCCTGTTCCATCGCTGCTGGATGAGGGCTGGCCATTAGGGCATTCAGGTCCCTTTGCCCATAATGTGAGGTGCACATGCAAGGATGAGGAGGTCACTGGAAAGGGTACTCACCCTGACAATCCGCGTGAGGTCATTAAACTTTTTGCGGCATTGGACACCGGTCCTGGGGACCTCGCTGTTGGCTGACACCTTGCTGGCGACATGCCTCCAGGCTCTCCGGTAGGCGTGGACCGGCACCCTCCTGCCATTGTCCGGGTACAAAATAAGACGCCTCTTCTCCACACCACCAACCAGCACACTCAGATCATGCTCTGAGAAGCGCTGCGCTCGTTCACGGGCCCTCTGCATGGCTTCAGGCGTTATTTGGGTCCAGCAGCAGTGTTCAGGCCTAGCTGGAGGGCTCCACTATCCAGGGCGTGGCAGCAGACAAAGTCGACCCTTCCCCCTTAAGAGCTGGCCGGCGCCAGGGTGTCTGCTGTCAATCACGAGATGGCCGCACCTGCGCTGCGCCCGGCCTGGGCGCTCTCGCTCAGCACCTCCGGCTTAGCGCCTAAAGAGAGGCGTCCAGCGCCAGTTTTAGCGCTCGAGCAAACTCTTAGGGCGAAGCTAATGAATATCGGAGAAGTGGCCTCGATTTGGCGGCGGGTGCAAACTTTAGCGGCCGCCCGACTTTAACGCCCCAAAAGTGGCTACAATGAATTTCTAGGCCACAGTGTCTTATGAGGCGTTCACGAACGGCCCTTGCAGAAGCACCATTGAGTGCCTCCCTCCCATGTTGTTGCTGCTCATCCTTCTCTTCATCCTCTTCCTCCGCCTCTTCCTCCTCCTCTCCCTCTTCCTCCTCCTGAAGTAGTCCACCAATCCCTGGTGGCAATGGCTGGGTCCTCAGAATTGCGAGGTTGTGAAGCATGCAGCACACAACAATGAAAACCAAAACTCAATCAGGGGAGTACTGCAGGGCTCCTCCAGAGTGGTCAAGACACCGGAACCGTTGCTTCAGCACGCCGATAGTCTGCTTAATCAGGTTCCTGGTGGTGCTATGGCTCTCATTGTATGCGAGCTCAGCAGGAGTGTTGGGGTTACGGAGCGGTGTCATCAGCCAGGTGCAGAGTGGATAACCCTTGTCCCCAAGGAGCCAGCCACAAGGTTGACGTGGTGGTTGGAACAGGTCTGGGACACCAGTCTGGCGCAGGATGAATGAATTGTGGCTGCTGCCAGGATAGCGGGCATTGATGGTGAGAATGCGCTGACTGTGGTCACACGCCAACTGGACGTTGAGAGAGTGGAAGCCTTTGCGGTTGCAGAAAACCTCTGCATTTTCATGAGGTGCCCGCAATGCCACGTGCGTGCAGTCAATGGTGCCCTGAACCATGGGAAAGCCTGCTATCCTAGTGAAGCCACATGCGCGTTCACGCTGTTTGTCTTGGGTCATGGGGAATGAGATGTACTCCCTTTTCCTTTTGTAGAGAGCATTTGCGACCTCCCGGATGCAACAATGGACAGCGAACTGGGAGCTGTTCGCAATATCTCCTGTTGCAGCCTGGAAGGCGCTGCTGACGTAGAAATTGAGAGTCATCATTACCTTCACTGCCACCGACAGAGACGTCCTGGTCCTCAGCTGATGCTGGAGCTCTGGCTGCAGGAGGTGGCAGAGCTCTGTGACCACCTCCTTGCTGGAACAGAGCCTTCTAAAACACTGCTCCTCGGACAGATGGATTTTTGAGAATTGCTCCCGGAATAGCCTGGGAGGGTAAGGTCTCCTGTGCAGAGCCCTGTTGGCCCTCCTCCCTCTGGCCACATTTTCCACTCTCTCTCTCCGCCTCCGCTGTCTCTGACGGTGAAGCTGGAGGATGAGGCCCCGTGTTAGTACAGCCCCCATTAAATCTTCTAAATGTGGTAGTAATAAAGCTGACAGAAATGGGAACCTGAAAAGTCTTGCTGACCAACAAAACTCCTTCAAGTAGGACAGCGTTAAATGTCTCCAGGCGCCTCTCTCCCTCTCACAACCTGCGTATGCAGAATATTTTGTCGACAGGAAAAAGCAGGAAGCGCACGCCTTTAATTAGCGCTCCCCCAGCTCCCAGCTGACTGCAAACCGTCCCCCCCTACTTGTTATTAGCAGCAGGCACAGAGGCAGGGGGTGAGAATCAATTTCCGGTCCAGGGCGATGCGCGCTTCGATGACGTCATGATCTCCGGGCACAGGAGATCGTGGCGGTAGTGTTTAGCGCCACTGCAAACCGCCATGTCAATGTTGTGGGCGGCGCTAAAATCGCCGCACTTGGGTGATAATTCATTAGCGCCCTGTTAGCCCCCCCCACCGGAGGGGCTAACGGGTAGTGCTAACCAACCAAATGTTTCCCCCTTGGTCACTTGTCCTCATAACCTTATGTTTAAGTCCTTATAGGAAATTGTAGTCAAGACCTCACCTGATATGTTACTTTCGATATGATGTCAATACTCAAGGACCGGAATTTGTGGTGGGTAATAATAGCGTTCGCCGTTATTACCTCTTTGAAACTGACCATAACTTCACGATGTAGCGCATGCACATCTAAACACGGAAATCCTGAAGTTGTGGTCAATCATTCACTGCTCCGACACTAGCTGCGATGTGCACCCCTCCACCCCGCCCCCTTATTGCCGGCAATCAGTGTAATCAGTGAAATCAGTGAAACTGATGAAAACTTGGGCTTGTCCGAATTAATATCGCTGTTAAATACCCCATTTAATGTTGGATTAGGTGTGCCTAGGGTTTTAACAGCTTATTGACTGATAAACAAATGTTATGGCCCTGAAAAACTATTTATAATTTTGTGGATTGCCAAATTTCTCCTTTGCGATAAAAATTACAATTTTTAAGAAACTTTAAAAATATATTTTTTAATATTTTTAAAAGTTTGTTCTCAATATTTCAGGTTCTACCTTAGCCCCAGTTGAGAGTCCCAATCTTTGTTTTACTCTCTGTGACATTTTTAAAAAGTCAGGATGAAAGCAGGTTCTCATTTCCTGCTTCTCTGTCTTTGCGAATTCTACAATGTGATTGACTGCTTAGACATCTTGTTAACATCACAGCAGATCACACTAGGGAATCCCCACTATGCTTCATTGAAATCACTTACGTGTCAAAAAAGGCAAACTTCTCGCCACAGAAATTGCGCGATTTCTTCGGGGCCGGCGGCGAACGCTTTTGCTTCACCGCTGACCGCAAATTCTGGGCCATTGTTTTTATCATAACATCACTACAGGGTTCCTTCTGGAAGGCAAACTTGGACTGACTGTGGTTCTCAATATTGCCCCCAGTTCCGTGTATGTCATAACATTAACATTGTTCTCTTTGCTGCTGACATCAGTAGCTTTACTGTGGTTAACCCCACCTGAAAGACAAATGATGACCAACCAGTGTCATTGTAGGCAACTACAGACGGAATTAAACAGGGGGAGATGGTGTTTTATCTTCAGCAGCTGAGAGGGCCAAGATAGTAACTGTTGAGAAAGATCAAAAGTGGTATTGATAATAGAACAGTGTAAGGGTCTCCTCAATTCCTTATTTGGTTAACCTATCCAATCTACGAGAACACAAGCAAGTTAACAGGTACAAATGTTGATAGGAATCCTCAAGAAAGCTCAGTTATACCTGTCATTATCAGACAGTGATGGAATACTGTATCCTTATTTGGTAGGCTTCAATCATTTGCTAAATCAGAATTGCTGGAGTCAACTGTTCCATTTGAAATTTGTGACTTGTGAATTGTTATAACTTATCTAAATCTCTTTATGATGCTAGCAACCACAAAAGCATCCAATTTGAGATATTTTTCATTGCTACAGTTGTCTTCTGCTCTTATTATGTAAAAATCAATACCTAGACTGGCTAAGTTCTTCAGTTCAGTCTCCATTCCTAGCAACAGAATAATCACAAGCGCTGCAGCTAGATGACCTCACTGATATTACCTTCATTCAAAACCATCCTGTACAGGAGAAATTGGTATTCACAATCCTTTCAGATCATCTCAGATAACAGACGTTGCATCACAATTTTTGACTCTTGGTCTCTGTACTTGGTCTCCCTGGAGTCTAATTTCAGACTGCTTTTACTATTAGCCTAAGGAAATAAGACTGCAATATATCTCTCACAACTTCACGCTGTGTCGATGTGCTCAGTGAACTAATGCCTTGGATTGCGTGTGTTTTAAATGTATTAAAAAGGTTTCAAATATTTCTTTGTCAGGTATAAAATATGGATTGTCAAACTAATTAACAAATTTAAATTAATCTAGAGAAGACAACTTCAATTTTATAATAAGCCAGGTCAAGAGTCACAGAGATCTATGTGGAACATTGCCCACTTTCTACAGTGTAGTGCATCACACTCATTTAACTGTGCTTTCTCCATAGCAACAGCATGCATGAGGCATATAGATGGTAATGTCAATAAAACAAGCACATGGCGATATATCTCCTGTTTTTCCTCTAGAAATGGCAGTAACATGATCTGATATGATGTAATTCAATGTAAATACACCTTTCAACCCCAGCAGCCATATATATATGGACTTGTGAATGTACATGTGTCAGCAAGGGTTTTCTGATGGTGGTTATGAATCCACACAATGCATCCAGCAGTAGGTATCCAATTGGGACACAGCTGAAGCAGTTAACACATTTCTTAACTAGTTTCGTTCTTGTAGATTCTTTTATGAAGTTGTAGCCTGAGGAAAACAAACATTTAGGCCAATAGCTGAGTTTTGCAGACAGAAGGCGCGCTTCACTGACAGAGATCTTGAAACATTACTGGATAGTGTGCATTCAAAACAAGAGCAGCTGTTCAGGGATAGAAGAAAGAGACTTTGCAAAACAAGTAAAGTTATGGAAAGTGATCAAGGAAAATATCAAAGAACAATCCACCAAAAAAAACTTGAAAAGACATAAACAAGAAGTTCCATGATTTGAGAAAGGTCACTGAATGTTATAAACAATAAGAATATAACCATATGGATCACCCAGCAGCGACCTCGGCACTGGATACGGACACGGCAATGGCACACTCAGCCCGATCGACCCTGCAAAGTCCTCCTCACCAAGATCTGGGGACTTGTGCCATAATTGGGAGACCTGTCCCACAGACTAGTCAAGCAACAGCCTGAGATAGTCATACTCACAGAATCATACCTTTCAGCCAATGTCCCAAACACCTCCATCACTATCACTGGGTATGTCCTGTTCCACAGACAGGGGTGGTGGTATAGTGGTATATAGTCGGGAAGGAGTGACTCTGGGAGTCCTCAACATTGACTCCGGACCCCATGAAGTCTCATGGCTTTAGGTCAAGCATGGGCAAGGAAACCTCCTGCTGATTACCACCTACCACCCTCCCTCAGCTGATGAATCATCACTACTCCATGTTGAGCACCACTTGGATGAAGCACTAAGGGTAGCAAGGCCACAGAATGTACTCTAGGTGGGGAACTTCAATGTCCATCACCAAGAGTGGCTCAGTAGCAGCAATACTGACCGAGCTGGCCGAGTCCTAAAGGACGTAGCTGCCAGTCTGGGCCTGTGACAGGTGGTGAGAGAACCAACACGAGGGAAAAACCTTCTTGACCTCATCCTCACCAACCTATCTGTCACAGATGCATGTGTCCATGACAGCATTGGTAGCAGTGACCACCGCACAATCATTGTGGAGATGAAGTCCCGTCTTCACACGGAGGACACCTTCCATCGTGCTGTGTGGCACTACCACCGTGCTAAATGGGATAGATTCAGAACAGATCTAGCAGCTGAAAACTGGGCATCCATGAAGCACTGTGGGTCATCAGCAGCAGTGGAATTGCATTCCACCACAATCTGCAACCTCATGGCCCGGCATATCCCTCACTCTACCATTACCATCAAGCAAGGGGACCAACCCTGGTTGAATAAGGAGTGTAGAAGAGCAAGCCAGGAGCAGCAGCAGGCATACCTAAAAATGAGGTGCCAACCTGGGGAAGCTGCAACACAGGACTACATGCAAGCTAAAAAGCAGAAGCAGCATGCTATAGACAGGGCTAAGCGATCCCACAATCAATGGATCAGATCAAAGCTCTGCAGTCCTGCCACATCCAGTCGTGAATGGTGGTGGACCATTAGACAACTAACGGGAGAAGGAGGCTCCATGAATATTCCCATCCTCAATGTTGGTGGAGCTCAGCACGTGAGTGCAAAAGACAAGGCTGAAGCATTTACAAACATTTACAGCCAGAAGTGCCAAGTGGATGATCCATCTCGGTCTCCTCCTGAGGTCCCCACCATCACAGAAGCCAGTCTTCAGCCAATTCGATTCACTCCACGTGATATCAAGAAATGGCTGAGCACACTGGATACAGCAAAGGCTATGGGCCCCGACCACATCTCGGCTATCGTGCTGAAGACTTGTGCTCCAGAAGTAGCCGCGCCTCTAGCCAAGCTGTTCCAGTACAGCTACAACACTGGCATCTATCTGACAATGTGGAAAACTGCCCATGTCCTGTTCTCAAAAAGCTAGACAAAACCAATCCAGCTAATTACTGCCCCATCAGTCTACTCTCAATCATCAGCAAAGTGATGGAAGGTGTCATCAACAGTGCTATCAACTGGCACTTACTCACCAATAACCTGCTCACTGATGCCCAGTTTGGGTTCCGCCAGGACCACTCTGCTCCCGACCTCATTACTGCCTTGGTCCAAACATGGACAAAAGAGCTGAATACCAGAGGTGAGGTGAGAGTGACTGCCCTTGACATCAAGGCAGCATTTGACTGAGTGTGGCATCAAGGAGCCCTAGTAAAACTGAAGTCAATGGGAATCGGGCGGAAAACTCCCCACTGGCTGGAGTCATACCTAGCACAAAGGAAAATGGTTGTGGTGGTTGTAGGTCAATCATCACAGCCCCAGGACATCGCTGCAGGAGTTCCTCAGGGCAGTGAGCTAGGCCCAACCATCTTCAGCTGCATCATCAATGACATTCTCTCCAACATAAGGTCAGAAATGGGGATGTTCGCTGATGACTGCACAGTGTTCAGCACCATTCGCAACTCCACAGATAATGAAGCAGTCCATGCCCGCATGCAACAAGACCTGGACGACGTTCAGGCTTGGGCTGAGAAGTGACAGGTAACATTTGCGCCACAAAAGTGCCAGGCAATGACTATCTCCAACAAGTAAGTGTCTAACCACTGCCCCTTGACATTCAATGGCATTACCATCGCCAAATCCCTCACCATCAATATTCTGGGGGTCACTGTTGACCAGAAACTTAACTGGACCAGCCACATAAATACTGTGGCTACAAAAGCAGGTCAGAGGCTGGGTATTCCGCGGCAAGTGTCTCACCTCCTGACTCCCCAAAGCCTTTCCACCATCTACAAGGCACAAGTCAGGATTGTGATGGAATACTCTCCACTTGCCTGGATGAGTACAGCTCCAACAAAACTCAAAAAGCTCGACAGCATGCAAGACAAAGCAGCCCACTTGATCGGCACCCCATCCACCACCTTAAACATTCACTCCCTCCACCACCGGCATACAGTGGCTGCAGTGTGTACCATCTACAAGATGTACTGCAGCAACTCGCCAAGGCTTCTTCGGCAGCACCTCCCAAACCCGTGACCTCTACCACCTAGAAGGACAAGGGCAGCAGGCGCATGGGAACACCACCACCTGCAAGTTATCCTCCAAGTCACACACCATCCTGACTTGGAAGTATATCGCCGTTCCTTCATCGTCGCTGGGTCAAAATCCTGGAACTCCCTCCCAAACAGCACTGTGGGAGTACCTTCACCACACGGACTGCAGCGGTTCAAGAAGGCGGCTCACCACCACCTTCTCAAGGGCAACTAGGGATGGGCAATAAATGCTGGCCTTGGCAGCGATGTCCACATCCCATGAATAAATAAAAAATTAGTTACCAGGGTGAAGGACTGACTACCTTCATATATACAGTTGGGCCATGTGACTTGTAAAGGAAACTATTAATTACATATGGCACCTTAAAGTAAGTTACTTACACATACCTAAGTGATAACGTATGTAGCAAGAAAGCTGAAAGCTGCAGCAGAAAGAAAAATTGCACTCATGCTGACTGCATTACATGTGGCATGAGAGTGCACATTAGCCAGTGAAGGATGGCACTAACATGGCTTGTTAACCTGTTTAATTTTACATTGCTGTTATTGTTAATGGGAAAAGTGATCTATAATCACCTTGTGTGCACTGGCACAGATGGTGGTACTGATATCCAGAAGGCACTGACATCCTTTGAGCAGAGGATGACAGCATTCATTACAGCAGAGACTATTATAAGCACACCCCTGCAGGAATATGGAATTACTCACAGACCAGCTGCTATATATCCAATGCAGGATACTTGTCGAATCTGTAAGTTCAAAAATTGCCACTCACACTTATATAACAAAATACAAAAACTTACATTTATATTGCACCTTTAACACAGAAAAACACCTCAACATTTTTCACAAGAAAATGGACACTAAGCGAAAGATGGTGAGGGGATGACCAAACGCTTGGTCAAAAAGGTGGGTTTGATGGAGGGCCTTAACAGGAGAGGTAGGTGGCGAGGCAAAAGATTTAGGGAGGGAATTTCAGAGTTTGACTAACGACGCAACTATAAATGGTGAGGTGAAGAGAGGGGTGAAACACAAAGGTGGGAGTCAGAGGAACAGAGAACTCAGAAAGAGAGGTGGAGAGGAAAAGGGATTTAAGGAGAGAATTCCAGAGAATTAAACATAGGCGCTGAAAGCACACCTGCCAATGATACGGGAAAGTGTAGGGGCCATGTACAAGAGGCTTGAGCCAGAGGAACAGAGAGCAATGATAGGAGTGTTGTGGCCCAGAGCAGGTTATGAATATATAGGGCGAGTGAGGCCAGGGAGAGATTTAATCATAGGGATGATAATTTTAACTTTGGGGCATTGGGGGATGGGAGGACAGCTATGATGAGTAAGCAAGACTTGGTGTGGCATAGGATATGGACATTTGGATGAGGTTGGGGAATGGAAGACTAGCTAGGAGAACAGTGGAGTAATTGAGTCTGAAGATGTCAAAGGCATTCTTTCAGGTTTCAGCAGTGGAAAAGTCACATGAGATCCCACATGTGAGTCAAAGGATGGATGTTAGATTGTCTTTGATTCAGTCTCCCGTGAATAAAAGCAAGAAAGAACTTGCACTATATAGCACCTACATCCCAAAGTGCTGTGCAACCAACGGATTATTTTAAAGTATAGTCAGTGTTGTTATTTCGGCAAACAAGGCAGCCAATTTTGCACACAGCAAATAGCAAATATTACTTGAAGAAGAAATGTTGGCCAGGACACCAAGATCCTGCTCTTCTTTGAATAGTGTTGTTGGATCTTTCATGCTCTCCTGAGCTGGCAGACAAGATCTCATTTTAATATCTCATCTGAAAAACAGCACCTGAAGCAATGTACTGCTTCAGTACTGCATTAAAGTGTCACCCTAGACTATCTGTTCAAGTCTCCTACATTACAACAGTGACTACACTTCAAAAGTACTTCATTGGATGTAAAGTGCTTTGGGACAGCCGGTGGTTGTGAAAGGTGCTACATAAATGCAAGTCTTTCTTTCTAGTGGAGCTTGAACCCATAACCTTATATTAAAAAATTGTGAATTCCATCAACTGAGCCAAGCTCACACTTCCATGGAGGACATATTGCCTGGCAAACTCAGTGGCCATCAGTGCAATGTGGGGCATAGGGAATGATTACATTTAGCCATCACAACAAAATTTGAAAATCCTCATAGATGTGTATGCCTTTGCAGAAGAAATGGTCTACAGCAATGCATGGGAGCAGTCAAGTGACACTGAAGTCAGTGGTAGCTCTGGGTCCACACAAAAGTCTGCACAAATGGTCTTTGAAAGTATGCAGATACCAGTGACTCAGGTAAAGGATACTGCTAGTCACTCATGAGTCCATAGGTGAACTTGCATCTCCGGCACCCAGCCACTTGGCTCAGGAGATATCACTTCTGTTGACTCATCTAGGACAGAACATTAGAATCTAAAAGACCATTGCAGTCCATCTGTCTGGTCCCAGTAGGGTAGAAATTGATCATCATTGCACCAGTTATCCAGTCAGAAAATGGGAGGAAAAAATGATTAATTTCACAAGGCAATGGCTCCTAAAAACATCCGATGCCTAAAACAGGCCTTCGGCCTAGCAAGTGGCCACCATCAAAAAAGTAGTTAATTATTTTTTAAGGGTTGATGCGGAGCAAGGAGGAACAATTCTTTATTGGGTATTTATCTAACTCTCTCTTGAATTCGCTGATACAATCAGCCCCCACCGTCTCCCACAGTATCCCATTCCATACATTTATTACCCGCTGCTTAAAGTAGTTAAATTTAAACTGTATTTTTGCCTTCTGTTGAATCCGTGAATCTTAAGGTATGGTGTTCTTCAATAAATAGACGGAGACTGCAGATCAACAATCAACAGGTGTTTACTGGATGAGGGTAGTATAAAAACTAACAGTACAGATGCCTGCTCAAGGCTTATATACAGGTGTGGTCACTGCCGGTACTACAGTATACAGGAGCTGTAAAAGTAGTTCTCTCTTAAAGGTACATACACTACAATTCCTCCCCTTTTAGATTAACAATACCATAACATTCAAATAACAGTTAACACACGGATACAACAGTGGCGACGAATTGGAAACGGACTTACCTGCAATTCGGCAGCACCTCAAGGAGATCGATTCCTCAGACGAAGGTCGAAGAAAAAAAAAACTGTGAGTTCACCAGCTAGCCGGGCTGGTGGCAGGTACTGCACTAATCCTTCCTGGGCGGCGGGCTGGGGCTCGATCGGGTTGCTCTGCAGCGGGGCCGAGCAGCGAGTCGGAAGGCGGAGGCAAACAGAGATGGAGGGTGGAGCACTCGGGAGACGGCCGGCGCGGCAAAGCAGGTCGGCGTTCGGACCAAGCAGAGGGAGGGAAAAGTCCCAGAGAGTCCGGTGGGAACGAGTCTCCAACTATTAAAAATATCTGTGTAAATAAAAACCGCAGGGAACAGCGTTGTCAGCAGCGGCGGGAAAGCGCAGGAGGCGCCATTTTTTCTCGGCAGGGAAGAAAGGAAAGCGCGGGAAGCGCCATTTTTGATTTTCAGGATGCCTAAGACTGGCAATATTATTGCTTTCAATAGTGATATAAAGGGTTGGACCACATATGTGGAAAGAGTGGAGGTATATTGCACAGCGAATGAAGTAGAGGATGATAAAAAGGCATCGGTACTTCTAAATCTGATGGGCGCAAGGACATACGGGCTGTTACGAAACTTAATCACTCCAGCCAAACCGATGGACAAGAATTTTAAGGAGATTGTTGATACCCTACAGGAGCACTTAAACCCAACACCGCTGCTGATACCGGAACGATTCAAATTCTTCAGGAGGAATCAGCACAAGAATGAAAGTAACGCTGATTACCTCACCGAATTAAGAAAGCTGTCAAAGCACTGCCAATTCGGGGCAGGACTGGCAGATTCTCTACAAGACAAATTCGCCTGCGGGCTCCTAAGTGAAGGAACACAGAAAAGGCTACTTTCTGAGAAAGATTTGACACTGGACAGGGCTTTCAGTGTGGCAGTATCGCACGAAGCAGCAGCAAGAGGAACTGCAGAGATACAGCAAAAGCCACAGGACTTCGGCACCCATGAAATGACACGGGGTTTCGAGAGAAGTTATCGATGCGGCAGATCCACCCATGACCAGAGGGACTGCTGGTTCAAGGACAAAGCATGCAGGCAATGCGGAAAGATGGGACACATTGCACGTGTATGCTGATCTGGAAAAAAAAAATCCACTGACAGAAAAAAAATCAATAAGGGAAAAGTACAGAAAGGTACAAATGATGACGGACAGTAGCTCCGAAGACCAGAAGAGCGACAGCGACTCCGGAAACAAGAGACTAAGCTGTCTCAAATTACATAATGTAATTGCCAAAGAAGATTACCAGACCATTTGGGTTAACCTCACGATAGCGGGGTCCCCAGTTAAAATGGAGCTAGATACAGGATCAGCTCTGACCGTCATAAGTCGACGGGATTACGAGTGGCTATTTCCGCATATACCTTTGAAAGACACATCCATTATCTTGAAGACATATACGGGGCAGAAAGTATACCCCAGAGGGAAAATAAGGGTGCCTGTTGTATACAACGGCAAGGAAATACAGAAGTTGTATTTATACGTTCTGCAATATGGTGGTCCACCGCTGTTGGGACGTGAATGGATCAGGAAGATACGTTTAGACTGGCACTCCATTCAGGCACTGACGGTGACCAGTAAGAAAAAAAATGATGATGACGTCATACCTGAACGATTAAAAGACACCTTGGCCAACGCCAAAGAAGTGTTTCAACAGGAACTAGGAACCTTGAAAGGCGTCACCACCTCAATAAAAGTAGAAGATGCGGCAATTCCCAAGTTTTTTAAGGCAAGGCCGGTGCCATACGCAATTCGTCCAGCAGTCGAGGCAGAGCTGGAGAATTTGGAAAAGGCAGGCGTGTTATCCAAGGTAGATTGGAGCGAGTGGGCAACACCCATCGTCCCGGTCATGAATAAAACGTTGAATAATGATAAATCTGAAGAACAGAGAAAAATTTGCATCTGTGGGGACTTCAAGGTGAGTGTAAACCCGGTCCTTCACACGGTACAGTATCCTCTTCCGAGGATAGAAGATATTTTCGCCTCACTATCCGGAGGGAAACGTTTCACCAAAATTGACTTGGCACAGGCATATCTACAGATGAAGGTTGAGGAGGCCTCTAAAAAGTATCTCACGATAAACACACACAAAGGCCTGTACCAGTACAATCGACTGGTTTTCGGAGTAGCATCAGCTCCAGCTATCTGGCAAAGAGCTATGGAGCAAGTCCTGCAAGGGATTCCGGGGACTCAATGCTACCTAGACGACATCCTTGTAACAGGAGAAAACCACAACGAGCACCTTGCCAATTTGGAGCAGGTGCTCACTAGGCTGAGAGAACGGGGCCTACGAGCAAATCGCCCCAAGTGCGAATTTTTCCAGAAACAAATATCATATTGTGGCCATATAATTAACGAAGAAGGGTTGCATAAGTCACCTGAAAAAATTGAAGCGGTCATAAAAGACTCAGCACCTGAAAATGTCTCACAATTAAGGTCGTTCCTGGGATTAATAAATTACTATCATAAATTTTTACCGAACTTGTCAACTGTTCTGCACCCTCTTAACGCACTGCTACAAATGGGAGTAATTTGGAAATAGAGCGAAGACTGTAAACGTGCCTTCCATAAATGCAAAGGCTTGATCACGTCCAAGGAAGTGTTGGCTCATTACAACCCATCACTGCCAATCAGACTGGCGTGCGATGCATCCCCTTACGGCGTGGGAGCGGTATTATCGCATAGATTCCCTGATGGCTCGGAGCGGCCGATAGCTTTTGCGTCACGCTCATTGAACTCAGCTGAGCGTAACTATGCCCAGATCGACAGGGAAGCACTCAGCCTGTTGTGGGGAGTGAAGAAATTCAACCATTACCTACACGGACAAAAATTTACCTTGTTGACTGACCATCAACCCCTCGTCTCCGTATTCAACCCTAAAAAAGGCGTTCCCATTATGACAGCGCAAAGGCTACAGAGGTGGTCCCTTTTCCTAGGGGCACACCAATATGACATAGAATACAAAGGATCAAAACAGCATGGGAATGCTGACGGTTTATCGCGCCTACCGTTGCCAACGGTAGAAGAGGCACCTACAGTGGACCCAGTGGAGATGTTCCACTCAACCATAGTGGAATGTCTACCAGTAACAAATTCTACCATTGAAAAGGAAACAAGAAATGACCCAACTCTCTCACGAGTCTACGATTTAACGGTGAAGGGATGGCCAGCACATGGCGAACCACTGTTGCCAGCATTCTCACAAAGAAGAGAACAGCTGTCAGTGTGCCGAGGAACCTTGATGTGTAGATCCAGAGTGGTGATTCCACCCAAACTCCAGGATAAAGTGCTAAAGGAGCTTCACGAGGGGCATCTGGGTGGAGTGAAAATGAAGAACCTAGCCAGAGTGTTTGTGTGGTGGCCAGGTATCGATGGAGACATCGAAGAAATGACCAAGAGCTGTCTAGGATGCCAGAAGGTCCAAAACGCCCCACCACAAGCCCCTCTACATCCATGGGAGTGGCCCTCATCTCCATGGCAAAGGGTACATATCGAATTTGCTGGTCCATTTATGGACTCAATGTTCTTAATCGCGGTTGATGCACACTCCAAGTGGCCGGAGGTAATAAAGATGTCCTCCACCACCACAGAAAAAACCATCACAGTATTAAGGACCATATTTGCCAGGAATGGGCTGCCTGAACAGATCTGTTCTGATAATGGACCGCAATTTGTGTCCGAAGAATTCAGGAAGTTCTTAAAAAACAATGGGGTTAAGCACTACACGTCCGCCCCATACCATCCCGCCACCAATGGATTAGCTGAAAGGTTTGTCCAGACCTTCAAGAAGGCCATAAAGGCCATGCGTAATGAAGACATAAATCTACAAGATAAGGTAGATAACTTCTTGTTTGCGTACAGGAATGCAACACATGTGGTTACACACCAAACTCCCGCCATGATGTTTTTCAATAGAAGACTAAGATGCCGGCTGGATTTGATCAAGCCAAACATCAGAAGGGACGTAGAGAACCGACAATTTCAAGGCATGAATGAAAGGCCAACTAGAACCTTCCAGATAGGTCAACAAGTTTTGGCCCAGGACTACCGTACCGAGAAATGGCAGCCTGGAACTATTTGCACACGACTAGGACCGCTGATGTATACCGTGGACATTGGAGAAAGCATAATAAGGCGCCATGCTGACCAGATCATAGAGTCATCCAAAAAGGGACAAACTACACCACAACTCTATACGCCTAATGATGAAGCAGAGATACCCATAGTATCTACCTCCGATCCGGTGATACTGGAACCAGATGAACCCGACACTGGCATTCAAGCCGAATCGACCTTGCCAAAAGAATCTACTACGCCACCGAAAACTACTACACCACCGAGGCGTTATCCGGACCGAGTCAGGAAGCCTCCAGAGAGACTGACTTATAATTGATTAACTGCAGCAAATGTGTAGATTATTGTTCTTGTAAACATGTTAATTAATGATTACTAAAAATGTTATGTACTAATTATCTAAAAGGGGAGGAATTGTAGTGTATGTACCTTTAAGAGCCCCTGTGTACTGTAATACCGGTAGTGACCACTCGGGTATATAGGCCTGTATAGCGTCTTGTATCTTTTAGTTCACCTCCAGACTTTGTTCAGTAAACACCTGTTAAGCCAACTCCTGCATTCCGTGTCTCCATTAACACATGGATACAACAGGGTCCACTGCTGGTGCTTCCTCCGCAGTAGGCAGTGGCAGGCGTAATAGCTCATCAACGTTTCCATGCTGTTTCGTGCCCTTATACTCTATTTCATATTGGTTCGCCCCTAGAAAAAGGGACCATCTTTGTAGCCGTTGTGCAGTCATCACCGGAATGCCCTTCTTTGGATTAAAGATGGAGACAAGTGGTTGATGGTCAGGCAGCAAGGTGAACTTTTGCCCATGCAGATAGTGGTTGAATTTTTTTACTCCCCATACTAGGCTGAGGGCCTCCCTGTCAATCTGGGCGTAGTTGTGCTCGGCTGAGGTTAGTGACCGAGACGCAAAGGCTACTGGCCTCTCCAACCCGTCCGGGAATTTGTGCGACAGCACCGCTCCAATGCCATAGGGTGATGCATCACACGTCAACCGAATTGGTAGTGCTGGGTTGAAATGGGCCAACACCTCTTTTGATGTGATTAATTCTTTGCACTTCTGGAAAGCTTGTTTACATTCGTCATTCCACTTCCATGGTACCCCCGTTTGCAGTAGGGTATTCAGTGGGTGTAATACTGTAGACAAATTTGGTAAGAACTTATGGTAGTAGCTCACCAGCCCAAGGAACGACCTCAGTTGTGACACATTTTCCGGTGCTGGAGCCTTGACTGCTGCCTCAATCTTTTCAAGGGACTTATGTAACCCCTCTTCATCAATAACGTGGCCACAATACGAGATCTGCTTCTGGAAAAACTCGCACTTGTGGCGATTAGCTCGTAGCCCATATTCCTTCAATCTAGTGAGCACCTTCTCCAGGTTGGCGAGGTGATCACTGTCATTTTTGCCCGTGACCAGGATGTCATCCAAATAACACTGGGTCCCTGAAATCCCTTGCAGGACTTGATCCATTGCCCTTTGCCAAATAGCCGGAGCCGATACTACCCCGAACACCAGCCGGTTTTATTGGTAGAGACCTTTGTGAGTGTTGATCGTGAGGTATTGTTTCGAGGCTTCTTCTACCTCCATTTGCAGGTACGCCTGGGCCAGATCAATCTTAGTGAAGCGTTTTCCTCCAGATAGCGAGGCGAAAATATCTTCAATCCGCGGAAGCGGATATTGTACCGTGTGAAGGATTGGGTTCACTGTCACCTTAAAGCCCCCACAGATGCGAACCTTCTTTGGTTCCCCAGGCGTATTACTCAACGACCTCTTCATTACAGGAACGATGGGTGTAGCCCACTCGCTCCAGTCCACTTTGGACAGTACTCCTGAATGTTCCAAACCTTCCAGCTCTGCTTCGACGGCTGGGCGGATCGCATAAGGCACTGGTCTGGCCTTAAAAAACTTTGGGCTTGCATTTTCCTCTATTTTAATCGTCGCTGTTATGCCTTTTAGTGTTTCGAGTCCCTCCTGGAACACTTCTTGTGTGTCAGTTAGCATTTTTGACAGTCGTCCAGGTGTGACGTCGTCATCCTTTTTGGCCTCAACCTTCAGTGCCTGTATGGAATGCCAATCTAATTGTATCTTCCGGATCCATTCACGTCCTAGTAGTGGTGGTCCTCCATCTGACAATACATATAGGTCAATTTTAGGTATTTCCTGGCCTTTGTATATCACGTTCACCCTTATTTTTCCTTTGGGGTAGACTTTTTGCCCCGTGTACATCTTCAAGACAATCTCTGTAGCTTTCAAGGGTATATGTGATGATAGCCGCTTGTAGTCCCTTCGGTTTATGACTGTTAGGGCTGATCCTGTGTCCAATTCCATTTTCACTTGGACTCCGTCTATCTTGAGCGTGACCCAGATAGTCTGGTGATCCTCCATTTTGATTACCTTATGTAGTTTCAGACAACCCAGCTCCTTGCTTCCGGAGTCTGTATCACTTTTCTGTTCGTCTGAACTACTGTCCATCACCTTATGTACCTTTTTGTACTTCTCCTGTGGAGATTTCTTGCTGCTGGTTTTCTTCCCTGACCTGCAGACTCTTGCTATGTGTCCTGCTTTTCCACACTGTCTGCACACTTGGTCCTTGAACCAACAATTCTTCTGGTCGTGTGTTGTTCTGCCGCAGCGATAACACTTCCCTGCTCCATATGTCATTTCATTGGTGCCATATTCTTGCGGTCTCCATTGTATCTCTGCAGCGCCCCGTGCAGCTGCTTCATGTGATACTACCATGCTGAAAACCTTGTCCAGCGTAAGATCCTTTTCTGATAGAAGCCGTTCCTGGGTTCCTTCACTTTGAAGCCGACACACAAGCTTGTCCCTTAACATATCTGCTAGTCCCATTCCAAACTGGCAGGGTTTCGATAGCTTGCGCAGTTCCGTTAAATACTCAGCATTACTTTCGTCTTTATGCTGGTTCCTTTTGTGGAACTTAAATCTTTCTGCTATCAGCAGCGGTGTGGGGTTTAAGTGGTCCTGTAGGATTTCCACTATGGTTTCAAAATCCTTATCCACTGGCTTCTCTGGGGTTATTAGGTTTTGCAGAAAGCCATACGTTTTTGCACCCATGGAATTCAACAAAACCAGTGCTTTCCTGGCATCTGGCACTTCATTCGCCTTGCAGTACACCTCAATGCGTTCCACATATGTCGCCCAATCTTCGACTTCATTGTCGAACGCTGTGACACTGCCACTCTTCGGCATCCCTGGGTGTGGTTAGACTGGCTAAAATGGTGTCTCCCGCGCTCTCCCTTCTTCTCCGCTGGCTCAAAATGGCGTCTCCCGCGCTTTCCTTTCTTCCCGCGCGCGCCCTTCTTCTCCGCTGTGGCTTCAAAAATGGCGTCTCCCGCGCTCTCCCTTCTTCTCCGTGGCTCAAATGGCGTCTCCCGTGCTTCCTTTCTTTCCCCGCGGACGCTGCTCAGCCCTTGAGCCCTGGCTGCGCTCTGCGCGTTCTCCTGTGCGCCTCTCTCATTGCCGCCGCTCGGTCCTGAACCCCGGCTGTGTTTTACCCTCTCTCTCTTTTTGTTTTCCATCGACGCCGCTCGGTCTTCAACCCCCGGCTGCGCCCTGTGCGCTTTACCCTCTCTCTTACCCCGTCGACGCTGCTCGGCCTTTTCTGTGCTGTCAGTCGGCTCCAGCGCCGCTGTCTGGGAAGGGTCTGCGCTGTACCTGTTGCCAGTCTGTTGCTGGATCGTCGTGGCTGGAGAACCAAACCCAGCTCTCAACAGCCTCCCCTGCGATGTTCACTCTCTGACGGATGACTGGGTGGTTGCTCGTGGTCGACGCCCGTGCTTCTGGCCTCGACTTTCTTCCACTGTCCTCCCAGAGCGAATCCTTGGGAGGAAATGCAGAGTTGCAGGTAGATTCGAATCGACCTCGTCGCCACTGTTGAATCCGTGAATCTTAAGGTATGTTGTTCTTCAATAAATAGACGGAGACTGCAGATCAACAATCAACAGGTGTTTACTGGATGAGGGTAGTCTAAAAACTAACAGTACAGATGCCTGCTCAAGGCTTATATACAGGTGTGGTCACTGCCGGTACTACAGTATGCAGGAGCTGTAAAAGTAGTTCTCTCTTAAAGGTACATATACTACACCTTCCCTCATCTAAGTTTAAGGCAATACCTTATTTTTGTTGAATGTGACTATGTTAATTCATTTTCGCCAAGAACTGGGCAGTATATAGACTAAAAATGGTTAAGTAGCGCCGGTTGAAAATCGTCCATGCTGCACGCATAATTCGTCCTCACTCCTCATTAAAATGATTGCAGTCATGATTCTCGTCTAAAAACCCAAGCTCATTGGTGTTACATTGAAAAGATAAACCAATATCGGGTGCAGTCTAAACGCAAGGAATGATTGCCACAGGCTTTTTTCACTGCTGAAAGGGGAGGTTCATTGATGCTGCAGCATCTCATTCTCAGCATTGTTGGGTGTGCAGCTGCCTCAACAACCATAAGAAGAAACACAAGGAGATGGAGCACTTATTTACAAATCCTGATAACAGATCGCCACCCCAGGGAGAGAGCCCAGAGGTTTTCCGATGAAGCTTTGGAGGCATTGGTTTTAGCAGTGGAGAGAAAGCAGGCAGTCCTGTACCCATCAACTGGCAGGAGGCCCTCACCACAAATCTGCTGGACTATGTGGAGGGAGGTGGCAGCACTGAGCTCCCAGGACCCACACACAGTGCAGGAGGAAGTTTAATGAGCTCACACGGGTGGTCAGGGTGAGTGAAGGCTTCAACAAATGCTACATACCACCATCTGTACCACAAGCTTCAAACACTGCCCAAAGCACCAGACCTCCAGCGCTCACCCACCAACAATCTCTACCTACCAACATTCACACCCACATCTCACACCTTGCACACAATGACAGCTATTCAACTATAGCAGGCACAAGGGTCATTAGTTAATAGTATTCATGTGATATGTGTGATAAGTTTATAGATAAAGTTATTAATTGTGTTTGGAATATTTTGTGGTCTCTCTATTTCATCGTTGCGCCCAGGAGGACGCTGTGTCATGACGTGAGACAGGGATGGTATGATGGAGATTTGGTGAGCAACGGGGATCTGGGGTTTCATTCATGTGAATCGGAGCCTGATGAGCCAGTCACGGGCAGCCCATCCAGAAGACCGATTGTCTCGCTGCTTCCGCTCCCTCTGCTGTAGATCCTGGAGGGTGAGGTCCACTGCCGTAGAGCCCCTATGACTTTTAGTAAGTGTTGTAGGTTGGAGCTTTTCAGAAATAATTAGGGAGTTTTGTACTTGCCACATCAAAGTACTGATACCAAAGAACTTTGAAATGCTGCTGTTTGCGGTTATGAGCCACCTTGCCCCCCAAGAGGAGGAGAAATGTGTCAGTGAGTGTGGTGCAATGTGTTTGGGTGATGTGCCTGTCATGGTTAAATAGCTGGCAGTGTGTGCAAGCGGAAATATGGATGCGAGGCTTGCAGCAAAGCTAAGTGTGTGAGGGTGAGGTGAAGCTATGAATGTGAAGTATGAGTCGTGATTGAGAGAGATTGTTGGTAGCTGAATGATGGGGTGTGGTGCTTTGAGCAGTGTGTGAGGCTAGGTGCACTTGGTGAAAGATGGCTTTTAAAGATGCATTCACTCACCTTAACTACTTGTGTCAGGTCATTGAACTTCTTTTCGGCACTGGATCTAGGTCCTCGGGGCAAGACTGCTGGTAGTGACCCAGTGACCTCTTCAGCTATCTGCTTCCACTGCCTTCTGACGATGAGTCTGGAGGGCCTCCTGGCCCCCTGTGGGTAAAGGATCTGTCTCCTCCATTCTACCCATGCACTAAGGCTTCTAGTGCTGCGTCGGAGAAACTTGGTGCCCGTTTTCTGCCTTGTCAAGCCATTACTGAGCCACAGTTGTCTTGACAAGCACTTCCGGCAGCTGCTGAATGCAGAATGCACCTCACCTTTAAGAGGTGCAGACTGCTTTTAAAAGTGGAAGCTAGCTTTAAACAGAGATACCCTCGCACAAACCTTGGCCCCCTGCTAAGTGCACAGTCACTCAGCAGCACACTGGGCTGCACACATTAATCATGGTAATTAGCAGGCAGCAGGAATCCCTCCATGGCCTTACCCCTCCCTATCTCTGTAATCTCCTTCAGCCCCACAATCCCCCGAGATATCTGCGCTCCTCTAATTCTGGCCTCTTGAGCATCCCTGATTATAATTGCTCAGCCATTGGTGTCCGTGCCTTCTGTTGCCTAGGCCCTAAGCTCTGGAATTCCCTGCCTAAACCTCCCCACCTCGTTACCTATCTTTCCTCCTTTAAGACGCTCCTTAAAACCTACCTCTTTGACCAAGCTTTTGGTCACCTGCCCTAATTTCTCCTTATGTGGCTCACTGTCAAATTTTTTGTCTTTTACTGCTCCTGTGAAGCACCTAGGGACATTTTACTATGTTAAAGGCGCTATATAAATGCATGTTGTTGTTGTTGTTGTTATTGAAGGGCGCCTGCTGCCTGCCTTACTTGAATGGGCGAGGTCCAATCACGCATCACAATCCCCCCCCCGTCCATTTTCGAGCCTAATCGAATTTTTAGCCCCACGAGTTTAAATCCCACCATGACGGTTTAAGAATTTGAATTCAGTTTGATTGTGACAGCCGGGAGATTTCTGCAGCATCAAGATACCAGGAACAGCTTCTAAGGACATTGTAGCTTCTCATCTTATCTGCCTTAGATACATTGAACAGTACTTTTACAGGACTTTCACAGGGCTGCAAAGATCTGGTTGGGACTATTCGGTTTATCTTGACACTGACCAGTAAATCCTCTGAGCCTAATCCTAGCACCATTTTGCAAGTACCAACGCAGACACATTCACTTGGGAGAAAATAGCCAGTGAGTCAAAAAGGCTGTCACTGGGTGAAACACTGAGCAATAGTGAAAATGAGGACCTGGGAAGGGAAGAAAGGGAGAATGACATTCCTTCATGGAGAGTGGAAAAGCAACCACCCTTGGCTAAGGAGCCGAGGGACCCAGATCTTAGGTGCCCAAGTCTTCAAAAGAGCTATGATTAAGGTGTATCGATCTCATATGTAGGCAGTGGCGATGGTTTCCATACAATGGTTGAGATGATGAACAAATGACATGAGCCCACTATCTGCATCTGCAACAAATTGAGGGAAGTTTTCTATGTCCTGCAGGACACTCTGGTGATTGTATACGGACATCAACCAGTAAATCCTCTGAATCTGTGCCCAGCACCACTAGAGTGCAAGGAGAAGGCACAGATGTCACTCTCTCTCCAGTGAGTGGAAGTGTGTCTGCTTCCTTACTGTAGTGTAACGGCTATTCTACTAGATTAATAATCCAGAGGTCTGGCCTAATAATTTAGAGAATGTGAGTTCAAATCTGACCGTGACAGTTTGAGAATATGAATTCAGTTTTAAAATCCTGGAAATTAGAAGCTGGTATCAGTAAAAGTGACCATGAAACTGTCAGATTGTTGTAAAACCCACTTGGTTCACTAATATCCTTTATGGAAGGAAATCTGCCACCCTTGCCTGGGTCCAGTATCACACCAAACAAGGTTGTTTCTAACCTGTCCTCTGAAGCAAGCCACTCTGTTCAGTGATGGTGATAAATGCTGACCTTGATAGTGATACCCAAATCCCAAAAATGAATTTATAAAATGCCCTCTTCAATGCCATCATTTGAGGGAGCTTCAGACATGGGCTTGGCACCCGTTACTGCTTTCTCCTCTAATTCTGCCCTCTTGAGCATCCCTGATTATAATCGCTCAATCTTTGGTGGCCATGCCTTCTGTTGCCTAGGCCCTAAGCTCTGGAATTCTCTGCCTAAATCGCTCCGCCTCACTACCTCTCTTTTCTCCTTTAAGACACTCCTTAAAACCTACCTCTTTGACCAAGCTTTTGGTCACCTGCCCGAATTTATCCTTATGTGGCTCGGTGTCAAATATTTTGTCTTAAAATACTCCTGTGAAGCGCCTTGGGACATTTTACTATGTTAAAGACGCTATATAAATACAAGTTGTTATTATTGTTGCTGTTACAACTGCAGGAGAAAAGGTATTAGAGGCTTGACTCTTGGAGATACCTGCTTCCCTGAGACAGGAGTTATTTCAGGCCTCTAAGGCTCAGGGCCACCCACACTTCACCAACACTCCATCAACATTTCTTCTGGAAATTCTCCGAGTACATCACCTAAAAAGAGTAAGTGCTGTGGTATCAATGTTCTCGCTAATTTTTTTTGGGGGTGTGTGGCCCCTTTAAAGGGCTGTGCAGCCCATTAAAATTTCCGTGCATGCGCCATTCTTTCCATTTAAAAGCCACTGAGCGGCTTGTGTGGGAACTCCAGACCACTGCGCGGCTGAACGGGAACATTCTGTGTGACTCTACCTTATAGAAATAACCAGGATAAAGGGAGTGCTTGGTTATCGGCATCGTGCTAGTGGTCCTCCTTGGTCTGCAGGAGGAATGGGAGGAGGAGATGTGTCCAGGCAGAGCAGCACAAGCTGCTGGAGGAGAGAGGGACAGGAGGGTGAGGAGAGCTTCAGATTTGTGGTGACTTGCTGCATGCTGCACAATATGGTGATCATGAGAGACCTGCCGTTACCACCAGCAATTGTACCAGAGGGTCAAGCTTAGGAGCCACAGGAGGAGCAGGAGGAGGAGGAGGGAGAGGAGGAAGAGGAGGAGGAGGAGGTGCAGGGGAAGAGAGAGACAGGAGGGACAGGAGGGCAAGGTGGACTCCTTCCCCCCGCAGGTACAGGACATCACTCCTCCTCAGGACCTTCTCCATCAGGACCTCAGGTGCCGCATCCGAGAACCTGTGCGCCCTCTCACTCGGTCCCTGAGCAATCCTGAAACCTACTGCTGTGTGTCAGTCAGCACACTCCACATTTTCAGTGAAAGTGGGTGTGAGGAGCCCACATATAGTGCGAGGAGACCACATTTAGTGTGAGGAGCCCACATATAGTGCAAGAAGCCCACAGTTAGTGCTCCACAAAAATTGCATCTAATCAGCGCTTGAGTGTTAAACCTGCAGCTGTCTCAGTTTCAGCACCTCCAGGCAAGTTCAAGTTATGGTTATCAGCAATTTGGCCCAAAATTGCTTGCTAAAACTAGACGGGGGAGAAATTCGGTTGTTAGCGCCACCGATTAACGCCTAAAGAGGCCGAGAAGTGGGGCGCTAGCCAATTTCCGGGCGGGCGCAGGGCGCCTAGTGCCTCGCCCCATATTGAGCATGCATTTAGCGCTGGCGCTAAATCTTAGCGCCCGCTCATGGGCGCAGGCTGATTATGACGTCATTTGAGTGTGCAACGCCTTTTGGGCGCCCCGGACCGGAAATTCAGTGGCGCCCCCCTCCGTAGCACCTGGCGCTAATAGTGACAGCTTACCTGGACCTCACCAAGTCACTCTCGGGCTGGAGGAGCGTTATTTAAAGGGGACTAGTGTGGTTTAAAAGCGGCAGCCATTTTTGGAGCACAACTTCCTCGAGAGCTACAAAGAGTTGCTGAGCTGCACACTGAGAGCCATTTGACCACTGAGCCAGCGCAGGCAGACGATCTTCAGCCTTCTGACCATCACCTTGCTGTTGGTGAGCCTTGACAACGGGGAATCTTCCTGTGGGCACTTATTATGGGGGCTGCATTGGAGGGGAATGTCCTGCTGCTGAATCATCTGGAAAGGGCACTGAGACGCTGGGAGAGGGGGGCGGGCATGGCCAGACGGAGGAGGGCCAGCAGATGTCACCACAGCAGACCTTACGCTGGCAGGGTTTTCCGACAGCAGTTTTCCTACATGAACATGCCGGAGGAGCAGTGTGTCAGAAGGCTGCGATTTAGAAAGGAGGTGGTGACTGAGCTGTGCCAGCTGCTTCAGCCAGATCTGCAGCCTCAGATAAGGTGCAGGACATCTCTGTCGGTGGCTGAGAAGATGCCTGTTGGCCTGAACTTCTACGCGAGCGGCTCTTCTCAGGCTGCGCGTCAGAGGCTGATCAGAAGTAGCTTCTAGACCCCTCTCACGGAATGCTTGCTGCCATTCCAAGACCAGGAATGGAACCGGTCTGATACCCCCAAGCCTGTGAAGGGCAAGATGCATGTAAATTGCAGGCATGGCCATTGTAAATGAAGAAAGTGTTTCATTACACAAAATGTGGTTCCTTCAAACATGGGAAAGCTATGGCAACAGAAAGTAAAACTAATACACTGACACATAACTGCCTCTCACACCCGGGAGACTGTCCAAAACATAAATCACATTCCGACCATCTTCCTTGGCCTTGATTCCACTGCGCCAACCAAAGCATCCAATGCCCCATCAGTGAGGCGTTCCGCCCTCTGCCTCACCCTTTCCATGTCTTGCTAGGCTGGTGCACCACAGGTAGGCTCCCACCGCTTTGAAGGCCTACAAGGCAGTGAGTGTGTCTGGTGATGCCAATTGACCTGCCCCTTTAAGAGCTGGCCGGCGCCAGTGTGTCTCAGGGAAAGTGATTATTGACAGCACACTCGCTGCACCCCGCCACCGCGAAATTGGGTTGCGCCGCCAGGTTAGCTCCTTAAGAGTAGCGTGCAGCGCCTGATTTAGCGCCGCTGCAACCCAATATCGCGCTAGGTGGTGCTAAATTGCTCCTGGTGCTAAACTTTGTGCATCGCCAGGACTAGCGCCCCAAACGCGGCTATACCGAATTTCTAGGCCGACGTGTCGTATTAGCACAGCACCCATTTAGTGCCTGTTTTCACCCTTTCACCAAAATAACCCCCACAATGTTCAGAAGTAGTCACAGGTGATTGGAATTTTGCCACTATTTGGAGAATATGTTGTTATGTGAATTAAAGACAGCTGAGTTCTAAGTTCTTTTCTGAGCATGCGTTCTGCTTTTGGTGGTTGGGTGATGGCAGGGGAAATGTAGACTTCTGTCTTATGAACAAATTTAATAGAAGTCTTTATCAGTGAGGGACTTTTTGATGGCTGCTAGGGGAGAACAAGCTGGCTTGAAGAGACTTTTTCTTGGTGAGTGAACCTTTATTCATTGAAAGCACTGGGCTATTAGCTGCACCCTCCTTTCTCTTGCTGCAGTTTGTGCTCTCCTATGTCCACTCCTTTCAGTGCACCATCCTCATGCTGTGGGGAAGGTGTTTTTTCCATCTAATCTTCATCATCATTGCCTTCAGCATCAAGAAGCAGCAAGCCTTTCTTCATTGTATTATTATGTAGAATGTAGCAAGCTACAATAATCCTTGAGCCTCTTGCTGTACTATATTGCAGGGCTCCAACAGATTTATCCAGGACACTGGAATAAGACTTGAGAATACCTTTAGTCTGTTCTATGGCACTTCATGTAATGGTATGGGCCCACAGTGTTGTTTCCCTCTATTTGGAGTCCATTCCATTCCATTGCTTAGTTCCATTATTATCTATCTAATAATTGTAGCCAGAAAATTACCTGCAATGGCTTTTCTTCCCACTCCCGCATTGTTATTGCTGGTGCCCCCCAAGGATCTATCCTTGGCCCCTTCTTATTTTTCATCTATATGCTGCCCCTTGGCGATATCATCCAAAAACACGGCATCATTTTCCATATGTATGCTGATGACACCCAGCTCTACCTCACCACCACTTTTCTCTAAATTGTCAGAATGCTTGTCTGACATCTGAGCAGTAATTTTCTCCAGTTAACTATTGGGAAGACTGAAGCCATTGTTTTCGGTTCCTGCCACAAACTCAGTTCCCTAGCCATCAACTCCATCCCTCTGTCTAACATCTGTTTGAGTCTGAACCAGACTATTCGCAACCTTGGTGTCATATTTGACCCTGAAATGAGCTTCCGACCACATATCCGCAGCATAATTAAAACTGTCTATTTCCACCTCCGTAACATCGCCCATCTCCGACCATGCCTCAGCTCATCTGCTGCTGAAACCCTCATCCATGCCTTTGTTACCTCTAGACTTGACTATTCCAATGCACTCCTGGCCGGCCTCCCACATTCTGCCCTACGTAAACTTGGCTGCCCATGTTATAACTCGCACCAAGTCCCATTCACCCATCACCCCTGTGCTCGCTGACCTCCATTGGCTCTCAGTTAAGCAATGCCTCAATTTCAAAATTCTCATCCTTGATTTCAAATCCCTCCATGGCCTCGCCCCTTCCTATCTCTGTAATCTCCTTCAGCCCCACAACCCCCCGAGATTTCTGCACTCCTCTAATTCTGCCCTCTTGAGCATCCCTGATTATAATTGCTCAACCATTGATGGCCATGCCTTCAGTTGCCTAGGTCCTAAGCTCTGGAACTCCCTCCCTAAACCTCTCCGCTTCTTTAGCCCTCTTTCCTCCTTTAAGACGCTCCTTAAAACCTACCTCTTTGACCAAGCTTTTGGTCACCTGCCCTAATTTCTTATGTGGCTCGGTGTCAAATTTTTGTCTTATAACACGCCTTGTGTTATAAGAAGCACTTTGGGATGTTTTACTACGTTAAAGATGCTATATAAATACAAGTTGTTGTTGTTATTGTTGTTGTGTCACCAGCCATGACTGCAGGGGATAGCCTTGATCATCAGTCATCCATCCAGATACATGGCTCTGGGTTATGAGATCTGCCATGTTGGATTTCTGCATGATGAAGCATTATGGCAGCTTCCTGGGTATCTGCAATTGATAAGGGAATTGGAATCACACACTTGCTGACTATTAATAGAATGAAATGCTTTCCTATTCATAAAATTGAGAGGATTGTCAAAAGGAGCTTTGGGTCCCACCATTCAATTGTTCTTTACAGCTCTAGGAATCTGCCAGTCTGTAGTACTGGATAACTCTCTCTCCTTGTCTGCTTCCATTGGGAAGGATCCAAATTTTCAACCCTCATGAATAGAGCATCAGTGGATTTTCTTAATGCAATGGTAAGCAGCTGCCTGACTAAAACAACACAGATCACCTATTGCTGCCTGGAAAGATCCAGATGCAAAGAAATTCAAGGCAGCGGTGACCTTAACTAGCATAGATGTTGCTGTTATTCTGGTGGAAGTGGGGTGTAGACCTTTCCCAGGAACTTCTAGGGTGAAGCACAGCCTTCTGATATATTGACAGTTAGTCAGTGAGTGTACGACCAAGTAAGACTTCATAGTCTGATTATCCTGGTGAGTGAGTATGAGTATATAGGGAAGAGACCTCCAATCTAACCTCTTTCGATCTTCAGCCTCCTCCTCCTCTTTATAGCACAACAATAGAGGTATTCACATTGGGAAGTCAATAACCCCACTGCAAAGCAGTAATTTGAGCAGAGGTGAGTGAAACTACCAGTAAAAATCCTGACCGAACCTCAAAAGTACTAAAGAAATTAATATGCAGGCCAAGTCACATCAAACTTCAGTAACAGCATGCAAAGTGGCCTCGTCAATATGACATCTGCATTAGGGATACCTTTCTGAAGCACTACTGCCACTGATATAGTGGTGATAATTATTTGGGGCAGGTTTGGGATGGATGTTGGAGGAAATGGGTCAGAGAGGTTAGCCAAGTCTCCATGACCTCAATTACATAAGGTGGATGAGCTCTCGGTGGGCCTTAAAGCGGACTGACAATTTTTTGGAAAGATAATTCAGGTGGAAACTTTTTCCTATAGATTTGTGCCTTTAAGAATCCATTTCACTCTGTTTACTGTCCCAAATCGGGTGGTAATTTTGGGGAAAATCCAGGGTCTAAACCAAGATATGATTTTATTTAAATATTTTGTTTAAAATGTACAACGTGAAACAGTGAATCATACACTTCATTATTCTCCTCTATACTTAAAATAATAAAGATGACGCTTTTACACCTAACAGTAGTTTACTCGCTATAGCTTTAATCTGACCTAGCTTCCCTGCTGCCTGGCACAAACTTAGAATCAGAGAATCTTAGAATGGTCACAGCACAGAAGGAGGCCATTTGGCCTGTCGAGCCCGTGCCAGCTCTCTGCAAGAGCACTTCAGCGAGTCCCACTCTCCCGCCCTTTCCCTGTAGCCCTGCAAATTATTTTCCTTCAGGTACTTATCCAACTCCATTTTGAAAGCCACGATTGAATCTGCCTCCCCCACCCTTTCAGGCAGTGCATTCCAGATCCTAACCACTCGCTGCATAAAAAAGCCACTCGCTGCATAAAAAAAGCCACGCGCTGTGTAAAAAACGTATAACACATCAGGCTGAAATAGACTCCTTCTGATAAATCAGCCTTCCCACAGAAATGCAATTCCAAAGCCTTTGAAGTTATACCGAAACAAAATGCACTAGACAAATATTCATTTTTGTCACGGCCTGCTTCGGTAGATGGCTGTCCCAGGACACCCATATGACTGCTATTTATGAGCAAGGCTCAGCTAAGACTGGAGCTTCATTCAAACTCATAAAATTTACTGGAAATGGTAATTTAAATAAATTTATGCGGCTTGTGCATGCTGGTAAAGTGGTCTCCATAGAATGCTCTATATTGTACCTTGTAAAACTAGGCACGGAAGGAATTGAGTTTACAAGGTCCAGGTACGACTTTACGACCTTTGTCTACGTAAGAATATGAGAACATAAGAAATTGGAGCTCCGCCATTCAATAAGATTGTGGCTGATCTTCGACCTCAACTCCACTTTCCTGCCAGATCCCCATATCCCTTGATTCCCCATGAGTCCAAAAATTTCAGCCTTGAATATACTCAATGACTGACCATCCACAGCCCTTTTGGGTAATGAATTCCAAAGATTCACAACCCTCCAAGTGAAGAAATTCCTCCTCATCTCAGTCTTAAGTGGCCGACCCCTAATCCTGAGACAATGCCCCCTAGTTTTAGACTCTCCAGCCAGGGGAAACAACCTCTCCGCATCTAGCCTGTCAATCCCCCTCAGACTCTTGTATGTTTCAATGAGATCGCCTCTCATTCTTCTAAATTCCAGAGAGTATAGGCCCAGTCTACTCAATCTCTCCTCATAAGATAGCCCTCTTATTTCAGGGATCAATCTAGTGAACTTTTGTTGCACCATCTCTAAGGCATGTATATATGTCCTTTCACAGATAAGGAGACCAAAACTGTGCACAGTACTCCAGGTGTGGTGTCACCAAAGCCCTGTACAATTGTAGTAAGACTTCCTAACATGCCATTTGCCTTCCTAATTGCTTGCTGTAACTAATTTTCTGTGTTTCCTGTACGAGGACACCTAAATCTCTCTGAACACCAACATTTAATAGTTTCTCACCATTTAAAAAATATTTTGTTTTTCTATTCTTCCTACCAAAGTGAATAACCTCACATTTCCCTACATTATACTCCATCTGCCACCTTATTGCCCATTCACTTAACCTGTCTCTATCCCTTTGCAGGCTCTTTGCATCCTCCTCACAGCTTACGTTCCTACCTAGCTTTGTATCATCATCAGCAAACTTGGATACATTGCACTCGGTCCCTTCATCTAAGTCAATAATATAGATTGTAAATAGCTGAGGCTCAAGCACTGATCCTTGCGGCACCCCACTAGTTACAGACTGCCAACCAGAAAATAAATTGTTTATCCTTACTCTCTGTTTTCTGTCCAGTAACTAATCCTCTATCCATGCTAATACATTACCCCAACCCCATGAGCCCTTATCTTGCATAGCAACCTTTTATGTGGCAACCTATCGAATGCCTTTTGGAAATCCAAATATACTACATCCATTGGTTCTCCTTTATCTACCCTGCTAGTTAAATCCTCAAAAAACTCTAATAAATTTGATAAACACGATTTCCCTTTCATAAAACCGTATTGATTCTGCCCAATCATATTTTGATTTTCTAAGTGCCCTGTACCACTTCCTCAATAATGGATTCCAGCATTTTCCTGATGACTGATGCCAGGCTAACTGGCCTACAGTTCCCTGTTTTCTCTCTCCTTCCTTTCTTGAATAGTGGGGTTATATTTGCTACCTTTCAATCCGCTAAGACCATTCTAGAATCTAGGGAATTTTGGAAGATCACAACCAATGCATCCACTATTTCTGTAGCTACCTCTTTTAGAACCCTAGGATGTAAGCCATCAGGTCCAAGGGATTTGTTAGCTTTTAGTCCCATTAATTTCTCAAGTACTTTCTCGCTACTGATATTAATTACTTTAAGTTCCTCACTTCTATTAGCCCTTTGGTTCCCCACTATTTTTGGTATGCTTTTTGTGTCTTCTACTGTGAAGACAGATACAAAATATTTTTTAAGTCTCTGTCATTTCCTTATTCCCCATAATATTTTCACCTGTCTAGCCTTTAAAGAACCAACGCTTAGTTTTGCTACTCTCTTCCTTTTTGCATACTTGTGGTAGCTCTTGCAATCTGTTTTTATATTTCCTGCTAGTTTCTCTTGTATTCTATTTTCTCCCTTTTAATCAATTTTTTGGTCAACCTTTTCTGGTTTCTAAAGGTCTCCCAGGCTTACTATTATTCTTAGCAACATTATAAGCCTCTTTTAATCTAATACTATCCTTAGCTTCTTTAGTTAACCACGGTAGGATCACTTTTCCCATGAAGTTTTTCTCTCTCGATGGAATGTATATTTGTTGAGAATTTTGGAATATTTCTTTAAATGTTTGGCACTGCTTAGCTACCATCATACCTTTCAATCTAATTTCCCAATCTACCTTAGCTAACTCGCCCCCTCATAACTATATAATTGGTTTTATTTATGTTTAAAACTCTCGTTTCCAACTGAAGTATTTCACTCTCAAACTCAATGTAAAATTTATCATATTATGATCAATCTTCCCCAGAGGATCTTTTACTATGAGATTACTAATTAACTCTGTCTCATTACACAATACAATATCTAAAATAATCTGTTCCCTGGTTGGTTCCATGATGTATTCTAGGGAATTGTCTCGAATGCCCATCCATGCCTATCTTTCCTTCAATTCCATGTTTGAATCATTCCAATCAGGTTTCCACCCTTGCCACAACACCGAAATGGCTCTCATCAAAGTCACAAATGACATCCTTTGTGACTGTGACAAAGGTAAACTATCCTTCCTCATCTTCTTGACTTGTCTGCAGCCTTTGACATGGTTGACCACTCCATCCTTCTCCAATGCCTCTCCACCATCGTCCAGCTGGGTGGAACTGCACTCGCCTGGTTCCATTCTTATCTATTTAATCATAGCCAGCGAATCATCTGCAATGGCTTCTCTTCCCACTCCCACATCGTTACCTCTGGTGTCCCCCAAGGATCTATCCTTGGCCCCCTCCTATTTCTCATCTACATGTTGCCCCTTGGCGACATCATCTAAAAACACAGCGTCAGTTTCCACATGTACGCTGACGACACCCAGCTTCTACCTCACTACCGCTTCTCTCGACCCCTCCACGGTCTCGAAATTGTCAGCCTGCTTGTCCGACATCCAGAAATTTTCTCCAATTAAATATTGGGAAGACCGAAGCCATTGTTTTCAGTCCCCGCCACAAACTCTGTTCCCTAGTGATTGACTCCATCCCTCTCCCTAACATCTGTCTGAGGCTCAACCACACTGTTCGCAACCTTGGTGTCATATTTGACCCTGAAATGAGCTTCTGACCAAATATCCGCAGCATAACTAAGACGGCCTATTTCCACCTCTGTAACATCACCCGTCTCCACCCTTTCCTCAGCTCATCCATTGCTGAAACCCTCATCCATGCCTTTGTTACCTCTAGACTTGACTATTCTAATGCACTCCTGGCTGGCCTCTCACATTCTACCCTATGTAAACTTGAGGTCATCCAAAACTCGGCTGCCCGTGTCCTAACTCGCACCAAGTCCCGTTCACCCCACACCCCTGTGCTCGCTGACCGACATCGGCTCCCGGTTAAGGAACGCCTCGATTATAAAATTCTCATCCTTGTTTTCAAATCCCTCCATGGCCTCGCTCCTCCCTATCTCTGTAATCTCCTTCAACCCCAGTCTAAATGAAGATTAAAGTCCCTATGATTATTGTATTACCTTTGTTACAAGCTACTATTATTTGTTGAGTAATAATCTGTCCAATGGTATAGCTATTGTTGGAGGCCTATAAATTACTCCCACCAGTGTTTTCTGCCCCTTGTTATTTCTTATCTCTACCCATACTGATTCTACTTCCTGATTTTCTGAGCCAAGATCCTTTCTCACTTCTGTCCTTAGGTCAGCCTTTATTATCAGGGCTACCCCCACGCCCTCCTTTTCCATTCTGCCTGTCTTTTTGAAACATCAATATTGGGAATATTTAGTTCCCAACCTTGTTCACCTTGCAAACATGGCTCTCTAATGGCTGTTCAATCAAAGCCATTTATCTCTATTTGTGCTACTAATTCATTTATCCTGTTACGAATGCTTTGTTCATTCCGATAAAGAGCCTTTAATTTTAACTTTTTACCATTATTCTCTGCTTTCATCTTATTCGCTGATGCATTATTACCGTGAAACTCTCGGGCCTAGAAATTCGGTTGGTTGCGCCAGCGATTAGCGCCTAAAGAGCCCGAGATTTGGGGCGTTACCCAATTTTTGGACGTGCGCAGTGATCCTAGCGCATCCTGCCATATTGAGTAGCCTGTTAGCGCTGGCGCTAAGTCTTTGCGCCCGCTCGCGGGTGCAGCCAGATAATGACGTAATTTCATTGTGCAACGTCTTTTTGGGGCCCCGTACCGGAAATTCAGTGGCGCCCCCCTCCGTTCCGCCTGGCGCTATTAGTGACAGTTGGATGGAACATTACCAGGTCCTTCGCGGACTCAGGGGGCGCTCTTTAAAGGGGACAGCATTAGTATAAAACCGGCAGCCATTTGGCCTGGCCATACTGCTCGCTGCTGGAGAGAGTTGCAGATCTTCAGTTACACAGACTTGTTCTTATTGAGCCAGAGGAGCCTTGGGACCTTCAGCCCTGTCCAGAACAGTTGGATCCAGAAAGCTGACTGCATCTTACTCGTCGGCCAGAATAATGGGAGCTGCTTTGGAGGGGAACGTCATCCTGGCTGAACAACTGGCAAGGGCACAGAGATGGAGGGAGAGAGGGCCGGGATTGGCCAGAAGGAGGAGGGCCAATGGATGTCGCCAAATCCGACCATACGCTGCCAGGGTTTTCAGGCAGCAGGTCTCCGACCTTACCATGTCAGAGGAGCAGTGTCTGCGAAGGCTCATATTTAGTAAGGATGTTGTCACTGAGCTGTGCCACCTGCTTGCTGGGGATCTGCAGCCGCGGATACGGTGCAGGACTTCTCTGTCGGTGGCCGTGAAAGTCACTGTTGCGCTCAACTTTTACGCCAGCGGATCGTTTCAGGCAGCAGCTGGGGACGTATCAAATATCTCTCAATTTGTGGTGCATTGCTGCATCCGGCAAGTGACAGCTGCCCTCTACAAAAGGAGGCGCGAATTAATCACCTTCCCTGTGACCCCGGAGAAGCAGGGGGAGCGCGCACAGGGCTTTGCGGCCATTGCGGACTTCCCCATGGTGCAGGGGGCCATTGATTGCACACACGTGGCTTTGCGGGCGCCATTACAGAATCTTGAGGAGTTCCGCAACTGCAAGGGGTTCCACTCCCTTAATGTGCAGCTGCTCTGTGATCACCGGCAGATGATCATGGCGGTGAACGCACAATTCCCTGGCAGCAGCCATGACGCGTTCATCCTGCGGCAGACCACAGTGGCTGACCTTTTTGAGGCCCCGGCTCACCCACGAGGCTGGCTTCTGGGTGACAGGGGCTATCATCTCTGCCCATGGCTCATGACCCCGCTCCGTTTGCCCAGCACCCCGGCAGAAGAGCATTACAACAACAGCCATCAGGCCACCAGGAACATTGTGGAGCACACAGTTGGTGTGCTGAAGCAGCGTTTCCGTTGTCTAGACCATTCGGGGGGCGCCTTACAGTATTCGCCGGAGCATGTGGCGTGCATCGTTGTTGTCTGCTGCATGCTCCACAACCTGGCCATTCGACGCACCCAGCCAATGCCAGCCGACCCTCAAGGTCCAGCAGAGCAGGCGGACGAGGAGGAGGAGGAGGAGGAGGAGGAGCATGCGGGCGAGGAGGATCAGGAGGAGGAGGAGGAGGAGGAAGATGGGGGGGCTCCAGAAACTGGAAGGGCCGTTTATCAGAGGCTCATAAGGACTCGGTTCTAGGCCCCTCGGATGGAATGGTGGCTGTGATTCGAACAGCGCCCTCCGGTTCGCTGTAAGCCTATGAAGGCCTCGATGATTGTAAATAGTGTACAGCTCGATTGTAAATAAAAAGTTTTCTTTATTTTCAAACAAGTGCTTCATTCCAGCATGACAACGTAATGGTAACAGAAATCATAACTAACAAACTAACAGATAACTGTCTGGCAACTCGGCGAAACTAACCAAACCATAACAAACAAACACAGCAGGTGTGGACGGCCTTAAATCCGGAAAAAGAGACATCTTAGCACCTCCCTCTACTGGTGACCCCTAGATGGAGACCGACTCCTCTTACGAGTTCGGCCCCTTCCCTCCCTGCAGCTCCTCCGTAATTGGACCCCAGTGGCTGCGTCAAGGCTGGGGGATGCCTGCTGAGTGTCTGGAAGCGCTGAAGCCCCTGAGGGACGGCCTGGACGACCTCTGGGCTTGGAGGTCCCGCAAGCAGGCTGCTCCAACTGGGCATGTCTGCTAGCATTCTGCCGCGCAGGTGGTGGCAGCTGCTCTGCTGACGTGCCAGCGGTGGCATCAGGACTGCTCACATGCAGAGAGAGGACACCTGCACCGTGGTCGGCCGAAACACTAGCACTCTGACGGGGCCGCACAGGATCATACGCCACAATCGACTGCTCCACAGGTTCATGGCCTGCTGTGGTGCTGCAAGGGCCTGGGGTGATCCTGCCTGATGCAGCTAGGGTGGCAGCAGAGAGTGTTCGCGTGGCCTCAATTTGCGTGTGGACGAGGCCAGCAAGTGACTGCGTGGCAGCAGTGAGGACCTGCGTGGCAGGTGCCAGTGCTTCGGATAAGCCATGAACAGTCCTTTCCACTGCTTCGGACAAGGCCGGAACAGTCCTTTCCACTGCCTCGGACAAGGCCTGGACAGACCTTTCCACTGCCTCGGACAAGCCCTGGACAGACCTTTCCACTGCCTCGGACAAGCCCTGGACACACCTTTCCATTGCTGGGCCGAAGCCCTGGACAGACCTTTCCATTGCTGGGCCGAAGACCTGGACAGTCCTTTCCATTGCTGCCCCAAAGTCCAGCACACTCTTTCCCAGTTTGTCGATCGACTCAGGCATCCTCCCCACTGCAGCCATCAGCTCAGTGTGCCTGAGCCAGGCCTGGGCGCTCATCTCGGCAAGGCTACGCACCTCCTCTGCACTCTGTGCAGCAGTCATGGTGGCCTGCCTCGCCCTCCGGGGAGACGGCCCCCGAGCGTCCCTACCCACCGCGCGTTGCTGCAGGCCGCTGGTTCCTGCAACTGGCTCCTCATCAGAGCAACCCCCCGCCTCAAGGGAACTACTATCCCCAGTCTCCAGATGCGGTGGCTCCCCTGAGGCTGGCATGGATGGTCCGGCTTCCTCCTGGTCGTCGCCTCCGGAGGCACTGGCACTGGCAGCTTGAGGGGCCAGCTCCCGAGCTGGTGATGCAGCATCTGAAAGCAGGGAGGTTGAAGAGTGGCTTTAGCAAAAGGACAGTTTGGCAGCAAGGGATGCAACAGTGCGGCAATGCTATGACATGGCTCCACATTGAGAAAGCATGCTGGCGGGGGAAACAACTGGAAGGTGACAGCTGTAATAGTAGAGAACCTTACCATCGCTGTGGACAATGGGGTCGGCAGCTGCAGTGGTGACAGGACCACTCAGGCGTCCTCCCACAATCTGGTGGACTCTCTCCTCGAGATCCGTCAGAGGCTCCAGTTGAAGACGGCCTCCTCCGGTGCGAAGCTGCTCCTTGCGTTTTCTCACCAGCCTGGCCTGCAGGGCAAAGGACGGGAAGTGATGTTACATGATGCCCTGAATGATCATCTCATGCCCCCCATGGTGGAACAGCCCTTACATGATGCCCTGGGTTATCATCTCATGCCCCCCATGGTGGAACAGCCCTTACATGATGCCCTGGGTTATCATCTCATGCCCCCCATGGTGGAACAGCCCTTACATGATGCCCTGGGTTATCATCTCATGCCCCCCATGGTGGACCAGCCCTTACATGATGCCCTGGGTTATCATCTCATGCCCCCCATGGTGGACCAGCCCTTACATGATGCCCTGAGTCAAATGTGCATGTTTGTGACCAGAAAGGGCCATGGGTGCTTGCTGACAGATGGCCAGTGGGGCATAGCACACCCTGTAGCCATAAAGTCAGGTGCTAATGGAGGGATGCATAAGTTTACATTAACTCCACTCACCCTCACGACCCAAGTGAGGTCGTTGAATTTCTTCCTGCACTGCACAGGGCTCCTGGCCGCCATGCTGCTGGAGTTGACCCTCTGAGAAACATCCCTCCAAGCTCGTCGGTAGTCCTTATGATTAGGCCTCCTGCCATTGTCGCGGTAGAGGACATCTCGCCAGCGCTCCACTGCGGCCACCAATTCCTCCAGAGACTCATTGGTGAAGCGCTCTGCTCTCTGCCTCACCCTCTCCATATGCTCCAAGTTTTTTGCGCCCGAGAAGGGCCTGCATCGATTTGCAGGCCTACAAGGCGCAGACTGTGGATGCTGGAGCTGCCTGACCCACCCCTTTAAGAGCTGGCCGGCACCTGGAAGTCTCGTGGTCATGGGTAATTGAGAGCACCTGTGCTGCGGCTGGACACCCCGATATTGGGTTGCGCCGGCATGTTAGCGCCTTAGGTGCCCCGTGTAACGCCTGAACTCGCGCCTCAATCACCTTTGGGGCGCTGCAACCCAATATCGCACGAGGTGTCGATAAGTTGCGTCTGGCTATAAAATTTGCGCTCCGCCAATTCTAACGCCCCAAGCGGGGCTATACCCAATTTCTAGGCCTCTGTCCCTTCCTGTCACACTCTGCTTATCTTTACCCAAATCGCTACACTGCTCCATTGCCTTCACTTTTCCCTTTAGATTTTAACATTTCCCCTCACTTGACCCCTCCCCCCTTTTTAGTTTAGTTTAAAGGGGGACGTGAGGAAAAACTTTTTTATGCAGCGAGTGGTGAAGACCTGGAACTCACTGCCGACAGAAGTGGTGGAAGCGGACACACTCAATGTTTTCAAGGGGAGACTGGATAGGCACTTAAGGGAAATAAACTTGCAGGGCTACGGGGATAGAACGGGGGAATGGGACTGACTGGATTGCTGTACAGAGAGCTGGCACAGACGCAATGGGCCGAATGGCCTCCTTCTGTGCTGTTATGACTGTATGACTCTATGACCCTATCTACAGTCCTAGTTATTTGATTCACCAGGACACTGGTCCCAGCCCAGTTTAAGTGGAGATTGTCCCAACAGAACAGCTCCCTCTTTCCCCAGTACTGGTGCCAGTGCCCCATGAATCAAAACCCCTTCCTCCCACCTCACTCTTTGAGCCACGCATTTAACTCTCTGATCTGCTTGTCCCTATGCCAATCTGCACATGGTTCAGGTAGCAATCCAGAGACAGAGATTATTACCTTTGTGGCTCTGCTTTTTAATTTGGATCCTAGCTCCTCAAACACTCTCAGCAGAACCTCATTCCTAATTCTACCTATGTCGTTGGTTCCTACGTGGACCACGACAACTGGATCCTCCCCTTAGAACATAAGAACATAAGAAATAGGAGCAGGAGTAGGCCAATCGGCCCCTCGAGCCTGCTCCGCCATTCAATAAGATCATGGCTGATCTGATCCTAACCGCCAATCTATTATCACAGAACCATCTCCTGAATCTAACAGAATTAGACACACGAAATAGGAGCAGGATCGGGCTACACGGCCCCTGGGCCCGCTCCGCTACCCAAAGGGCCATGACCGATCCGAACCTAGACTCATGTCCAAATTCCTGCCCGCTCCCCGTAACCCTTAATTCCCTTTACTTCTAGGAAACTGTCTATTTCTGTTTTAAATTTATGTAATGATGTAGCTTCTACTGCTTTTTGGGGCAGCATATTCCATGGACCTACCACCCTCTGAGTGAAGTAGTTCCTCCTCATCTCAGTTTTGAAAGAGCAGCCCCTTATTCTAAGACTATGCCCCCTAGTTCTAGTTTCACCCATCATCGGGAACATCCTCCCCGCATCCACCTGGTCCAACCCCTTCACAATCTTATATGTTTCAATAAGATCGCCTCTCATTCTTCTGAACTCCAATGAGTAGAGTCCCAATCTACTCAACCTCTCCTCATATGTCCATCCCCTCATCCCCGGGATTAACCAAGTGAACCTTCTTTGTACTGACTCGAGAGCAAGTATGTCTTTTCTTAAGTATGGACACCAAAACTGTATGCAGTATTCCAGGTGCGGTCTCAACAATACCTTGTACAACTGAAGCAATACCTCCCTATTTTTATATTCTATCCCCCTAGCAATGAAAGCCAACATTCCATTGGCCTTCTTAATCACTTGCTGCACCTGCATACTAACCTTTTGAGTTTCGTGCACCAGGACCCCCAGATCCCTTTGTACTTCAGTACTTTCCAGTATCTTGCCATTAAGATAATAACTTGCTCTACGATTTTTCCTGCCAAAGTGCATAACCTCACACTTTCCAGTATTGTATTCCATCTGCCAAATCTCTGCCCATTTACTTAGCCTGTCTATGTCCCCTTGCAGGTTTTTTATGTCCTCCTCGCTCACTACTTTCCCTCCCATCTTAGTATCATCTGCAAACTTTGATATGTTACACTCGGTCCCCTCCTCCAAATCGTTAATATAGATTGTAAAGAGTTGGGGACCCAGCACTGACCCCTGCGGAACACCACTAGTTACTGATTGCCAGTCTGAGAATGAACCATTTATCCCAACTCTCTGCCTTCTGTTAGATAGCCAATCCTCTATCCATGCCAGAATATTACCCCCAATCTCGTGATTTTTTATCTTAAGCAATAATCTTTTGTGTGGCACCTTGTCAAATGCCTTTTGGAAGTCTAAATACACTACGTCCACTGGTTCCCCTTTATCCGCCCTATATGTTACTTCCTCAAAGAACTCCAGCAAATTTGTCAAACATGACTTCCCCTTCATAAAACCATGCTGACTTTGTCCTATTAAATTGTGGGGGACTACGGTCTCCCGCGTAAAGAAATAGGCAACACAGCGAGCGACAAGAAATAGGTCTTTACTCCAACTCTCACAATACAGTACTGAATTCGTGAAGCCCGCGAACCTGTGATGACTCACGGATTGGTCACCTGCTGGAACCTGATTGGTTTTCCTTCTATCAGCAGCAGGCAAGTCTGAATGTGCCTTATTCCTCTCAGCTTGCAACTGTCTTGCGGGGGGAGGGGAATACAGCAGTTAAAAGGGGATTATACAGGTTTATCTACATACACACAGTGTTTCCCCAATGTGGCAACGCCACATACGCCCCCCCAGAATCCTCGTTAACTGTAAAAGTCAGTCTCTGCGGAGGTTTGACCAAGCGGCCGTAGCGGCTGTAGTAGCCAACTGGCGTGTGAGGAGGGCTGTCTGGGAGGTCGGCCAGTTGGTTCGTCGGCTGGTCTGGCGGCTGGTCTGCCAGTGGGCTGGCTGGACGGGCTGCCGGCGAAGGTGGGGCGGCGGCCGGAAAGTAAGGTTCTGGAGTGTCTTGGTCCTCTTGTGGGGCCGCCGCCAATGCGGGAGGTCTGCCCCGCCGTGGGGGAAGAGCCGGCCGAAATGGGAAGCTGAGGTCCAGGTGCGCTGGTTTGAGGCGGTCTACTGAAATAAGGTTCGGCTTCCCGCCGACATCGATAAGAAAGGCTTTGTCCCCCGTCTCCAATACTGGGAAGGGGCCAGTGTATGGTGCCTGCAGCGGGCCTCTGTGCGCGTCCTGGTGCACGAAGGCAAACTCCGCATGTCGTAAGTCTCGAGGCACGTAGGACGGCTGTGGGCTGTGTTGCGAAGTGGGCACTGGACGGAATTGCTGGGCCGCGTCCTGGTGCAGGGAAAGCTGTCTGGCGGCCGACCACGGCGCCGTTGTCAGGGGGAGGAAGTCGCCTGGTACTCTGAGCGGTTGGCCGTAGACCATCTCGGCCGCAGAGGCGCGGAGGTCCTCTTTGGGCGCGGTACGCAATCCCAGGAGAACCCAGGGTAGTTTGTCGATCCAGCTAGTGTCGGCCAGGCTGGCGTGGAGGGAGGCTTTCAAAGAATGATGAAAGCGCTCACAGAGCCCGTTGGCCTGCGGGTGGTAGGCTGTTGTCCTGTGCAACTTGGTGCCAAGGCCGGCGATGATGGCATTCCACAAGTGGGAGGTGAACTGGGGGCCTCTGTCCGAGGATAAGTTGGTCGGCACGCCGAACCAGGCCACCCATGTCGAGACGAATGCTCGCGCGACGTCAGTCGTGGTGGTGGAGGCGAGGGGAACCACCTCGGGCCATCTGGTGGTGCGGTCGATGATCGTGAGCAGGTGTGTAAAACCGTGCGACGGCGGCAAGGGGCCTACCAGGTCGACGTGGACGTGGTCGAAACGCCTCTCGGGCACCGGGAAACACTCCAATGGTGCCTTGGTGTGCTGCTGGACCTTAGCGCGCTGACACGGCATGCATGTGTTGGTCCAGTCTCTCATATCCTTGTTGAGTCCAGGCCAGACGAACTTGGCGGACATAAGCTTCTGAGACGCACGCATCCCTGGATGTGAGAGGCCGTGGATGATGTTGAAAAGTCGCTTGCGCCAGGCGGATGGAACAACCGGCCTAGGCGAGGGGACTGAGATGTCGCACAAGAGGGTTGTGCCGGCTGTGTGGAAGTGGATGTCGGCCAGGGTGAGGCTGGTAGTTGACGTCCTGAGGGCCTGGATCTCCGTGTCGGCAGCCTGGTCTCTCGCCATGCTGGCGTAGTCGACGCCCAGGTGCACTGCGTGGAGCGAGGGTCTTGAGAGGCAGTCGGCCACCAAATTGTCCTTGCCGGCGATGTGGCGGATGTCCGTGGTGAACTCCGAGATGAAGTTGAGTTGGCGCTGTTGGCGCGCGGACCAGGGTTCGGTTACTTTGGCCATGGCGAAAGTGAGCGGCTTGTGGTCCACGAATGCGGTGAACGGCCGGCCTTCCAGAAGGAAACGGAAGTGCCGGATTGCCAGGAACAGGGCCAGGAGCTCTCTGTCGAACGTGCTGTAGGCCTGCTCGTTCTTGCGCAGCTGTCGGCTGAAAAATGCCAGTGGCTGCCACGCGCCTTCGACCCACTGTTGCTGGATGGCGCCGACGGCGTAATCTGAGGCGTCCATGGTGAGGGCGGTCTTGGCGCCCGGGATGGGGTGGGCCAGTAGTGTGACGTTGGCCAAGGCGCTTTTGGTCTGGTGGAAGGCTGTCACCATCTCGCTGGACCAGGTGAGTTGCTCTTTGCCCGTTTTGCCCCTGGTGGCTTCATAGAGGGGGTGCATGAGTGCGGCGGCCTTGGGCATGAACCGGTGATAGAAATTGACCATCCCCAAAAAATCCTGCAGCGCCTTAACCGAGGTGGGCTGGGGAAAGTCCGCCACCGCCTGCACCTTGGAAGGTAGGGGAATGGCTCCCCTTGGCGAGATTCTGTGGCCGAGAAAGTCAATTTGGGCTGCTCCGAACTGGCATTTGGCCGGGTTGACGATTAGCCCGTGTTGGCTGAGGCGCTGGAAAAGGGAGCGCAAATGCGCGATGTGCTCGGCCTTGCTGGTACTGGCCACGAGGATATCGTCCAGATAGACGAACAGGAAGCTCAGGTCCTGTAGGACGGAGTCCATGAGCCGTTGGAAGGCCTGTGCGGCGTTCTTAAGCCCGAAGGGCATGCGCAGGAACTCGAACAGTCCGAAGGGGGTGATGACCGCCGTCTTCTGGACGTCTGCGTGGTGGACGGGGACCTAATGGTAGCCGCGAATCAGGTCGACCTTGGAAAAGACGTACTTTCCTGCTAGGTGTGCCAAGAAGTCTTGGATGTGCGGAATGGGGTATCTATCGGGCATGGTGGCGTCGTTGAGCCATCTGTAGTCGCTGCAGGGGCGCAAGCCACCGCCCGGCTTGGGCACAATGTGGAGGGGGGACGACCAACGGCTGTTCGAGCGGCGGATGATGCCCAGTTTTTCCATCGTGGCGAATTCTTCCTTGGCCACCGCCATCTTGGCTGGGTCCAGGCGTCTGGCTCGAGCGAACACTGGTGGTCCCGTAGTGGCGATGTGGTGCTCGACCCCATGCTTGGCTGCCGCGGCTGAGAAGGTCGGTTGTGTGAGCCTCGGGAAATCTGCGAGTAGGCGGGCATAGTCGTCATGTGCCGGGGCAGAGCAGGACCCGACGAGGGCCGGGCTGTTGCTCTGCTGGCAGGCCAGTGAAGCGAAAGTTGCTGCATCGATCAGGCGCCTGTCGCGGACGTCGACCAGGAGTCCGTGGGCGCAAAGAAAATCGGCGCCCAGCAAAGGATGTGCCACCGAGGCCGTCACGAAATCCCACATAAATCGCTGGCCGTTGAAACAAACCTCGGCCCGTCGCTTTCCGAAAGTAGCGATGGCTGCGCCATTTGCCGCCACGAGGGGTGGGCCGCTGCGGCCTGCCTGGATGTCGAGCTGGGAGGCGGGAATTATGCTGCATTGGGCTCTGGTGTCACAAAGGAATCTGCGCCCTGAAAGAGAGTCGGTTATGTACAGCAGTTTACCTGCGGTGCCGATGGCCATCGTGGCGGCGGGGGTGCGGTCGAGAGGGCCTAGGCGGCGGCGCGGGGCTGGTGCGTTGCTGGCCTCTGTAGGGCTGCGTGAGTCGGGGGCTTCGGCCGCCGACATTCGGGGTCACCAATGTGGGGGACTACGGTGTCCCGCGTAAAGAAATAGGCAACACAGCGAGCTACAAGAAATAGGTCTTTACTCCAACTCTCACAATACAGTACTGAATTTGTGAAGCCCGCGAACCTGTGATGACTCACGGATTGGTCACCTGCTGGAACCTGATTGGTTTTCCTTCTATCAGCAGCAGGCAAGTCTGAACGTGCCTTATTCCTCTCAGCTTGCAACTGTCTTGCGGGGGGAGGGGAATACAGCAGTTAAAAGGGGATTATACAGGTTTATCTACATACACATGGGCCTAGAAATTCACTTGGGAGCGGGCAGCTCGCTCGCGCCCAAAAGTTAGCGCTGGGCGGGGAGGCATTAGCGCACGCCGTATATTCGTCTTCTGCGCCCCAATTCGGAAGCGGGCGCTATACCAGGGTGTGCCCGCCTCCGTTTGGGGCGCTGCAACTGAGTATCGGCGCGCTAGTTGCCGCAGCGCCACCCAATGCGGTGCGGCAGGCTGCGGTGCTGCACGCCTCCTCCTTCTCTTAAGGGGGAGGAGCCTGCAATGGCCAGAGCCCCGATCGCGAGTGCCGGCAAAAGAGCCCGGCACAACGGAGAAGTGCTGGGCTCCACGGAAACCAGCCGGCAATGCTGCGGGGGGGGGGTGGAGGAGGCCGGGGAAGGAGGTGCGGGCAGGCGGCCGCCGAAAAAGCGGCCGGCCGCACCTTCAGCTTTAAGGCGCCCCACTAAGGCAGCAGGACGGCCCCGTTTTCTGTTCGCTGTTTGCGCCCGCTTCGGAGGAGGCGGGCGCAAATAAATATGGGGATCGGCGCGGTTTCGGGGCGTTACAGGCCACCGCGCACACCGATGATGTCATCGGTCCCGGCACAGCGCTAACGGCTACCGCCGCCAATACCGCTGCACTCAATTTCTGCGCTCCCACCCCGCCGGCGCAAAAGACCTCTTTAGGCGCTAAGTGGGCGCAAGGCCCACTGAATTTCTAGGCCACAGTGTTTCCCCAATGTGGCAAAGCCACAAAATTATGATTATCCAAATGTCCTGTTACTGTCTCCTTAATAATGGACTCCAATATTTTACCTACCACAGATGTTAGGCTAACCGGTCTATAGTTTCCAGCCTTCTGTCTACTGCCCTTTTTAAATAAGGGCGTTATATTAGCAGTTTTCCAGTCTGCCGGGACCTTTGCTGAGTCCAGGGAGTTTTGGAAAATTATTCCCTACCGCCACTTCCCTCAAGACCCTAGGATGTAAGCCATCAGGTCCAGGTGATTTATTCGCCTTGAGTCCCATTATTTTACCGAGTACCACTTCCTTAGTGATTTTGATCGTGTTTAGCTCCTCCCCCCCATAGCCCCCTGTTTGTCCAGTGTTGGGATATTCTTAGTGTCTTCTACTATAAAGACTGATACAAAATATTCATTCAGTGTTTTTGACATCTCCATATTTCCCACCATTAATTTCCCGGTCTCATCGTCTAAGGGACCAACATTTACTTTAGCCACCCTTTTTCTTTTTATATAACTATAAAAACTCTTACTATCTGTTTTTATATTTTTTGCTAATTTACTTTCATAATCTATCTTCCCTTTCTTAATCAATCTTTTTGTCATTTTTTGCTGTCTTTTAAAGTTTTCCCAATCCTCTATCCTCCCACTAGATTTGGCTACCTTATATGCCCTTGTTTTTAGTCGAATACTATCCTTAATTTCTTTACTTAGCCACGGATGGCTGTCTTTTCTTTTACACCCTTTTCTGCTCAGTGGAATATATATTTTTTGGAAGTTGTGAAATAACTTCTTAAATGTACACCACTGATCATGTATCGTCTTACCCTTTAATCTATTTTCCCAATCCACTCTACTCAAATCCGCTCTCATGCCTTCATAGTCTCCTTTATTCAAGCTTAGCACGCTTGTTTGAGATCCAACCTTCTCACCCTCTAATTGAATATGGAATTCAACCATGTTATGGTCACTCATTTCAAGGGGATCCTTTACTAGGACATTTTTAATTAATCCTGTCTCATTACACAGGACCAGATCTAAGGTTGCTTGCCCCCTGGTCGGTTCAGTTACATACTGCTCAAGAAACCCATCCCTAATACATTCAATGAACTCATCCTCAAGGCAGCCCTGCCCAATTTGATTTGTCCAATTAATATGATAGTTAAAATCCCCCATAATTATAGATGCTCCCTTATTACAAACCTCAACTAGTTCCTGATTGATACTCCATCCAACAGAGTTGCAACTGTTCGGAGGCCTATAGACTACGCCCACTAGTGTTTTTTTCCCCTCATTATTCCTTACCTCCACCCAAACTGTTTCATTATCCTGATCTTTTGACCCAATATCATTTCTCTGTATTACAGTGATTCTTTCCTTTATTAACATAGCCACCCCACCTCCCCTTCCTTCCTGCCTGTCCTTCCTGATTGTTAAATAACCTGGTATGTTTAATTCCCAGGCATTGTCACCCTGCAGCCTTGTTTCTGTAATGGCCACAAGATCATACCCATATGTAGTTATTTGTGCCATTAACTCGTCTATTTTGTTACGAATGCTACGTGCATTCAGATAGAGGACTTTCAAATATGTTTTGTGACACTTAGTTCCTGCTTTTGCCCTTTTTATTACTTTACCTTTTACTCCATACCTTCTGCCCCTTCCTGACACGCTCTGGTTTTTAATTTCCCCACTGCTACCTAAGTCTATGACCTTCTCTGTTGTCATTTTTATTATTTGCTCTCTAGGAACCTCCCCCCCCACTAGTTAGTTTAAAGCCCTCTCTACAGCCCTAGTTATATGATCCGCCAGGACTCTAGTCCCAGCACTGGCCAAGTGAAGCCCATCCCAATGGAACAGCTCCCTCCTGCCAGTGTCCCAGGAAGCAAAACCCATTTCTCCCACACCAGTCTTTGAGCCACGCATTTAACTCTCTAATTTTATTTGTCCTAGCCAAATTCGTTCATGGCTCAGGTAATAATCCAGATATTGTTACCCTTGAGGTTCTGTTTTTTAATTTGACCCCTAGCTGCTCATACTCCTTTAACAGAACCAGCTTCCTAGTCCTATCTATGTCGTTTGTACCAACATGGGCCACGACAACTGGATCCACCCCCTCCCACTGCAAGTTTCTTTCCAGCCCAGAGGAGATGTCCTTAACCCTGGCACCGGGTAGGCAACACAACCTTCGGGACTCTCGCTCTCGGCTGCAGAGAACTCTATCTATACCCCTAATAATACTATCCCCTACCACTACAACATTTCTATTTACTCCCCCCTCTTGAATGGCCCCCCATTCCACGATGCTGTGGCCAGGTTGCTCATCCTCCCTGCAGTCCCTGCTCCTGTCCCCACAGGGAGTAAGAACCTCAAAACTGTTGGTCAAGAGCAAGGGCTGCGGCTCCTCCAGCTCTACCTCCTGGATCCCCGTACCTGCCTCACTCGTAGTCACACTGTCCTGTCCCTGACCATGGGCTACATCTGAATTACTTAACTTCATAGGTGTGACCACCTCCTGATACACAGAGTCCAGGTACTTCTCCCCCTCCCTGATGTGTCGCAGTGTCTGAAGCTCAGACTCCAGCTCATCAACACGGAGCTGGAGTTCCTGTAGCAGCAGACACTTGTCACAGACGTAATCACTGTGAGCCTCAATGGGGTTCACCGGCTCCCACATCTCGCAACAGTAGCACATCACCTGCTCCATTCTATGTAATTAATTAAATTTTTTATTGTTAGTTATGGACACCCTCTGCCCGATTTTAGATGCTAGTATCCCCTTTAATTGATTGGATTTAAATTAAATCAATCCCTCTAGTTACACCAGTTAAATGGTTTACCAACAGTCACTCTGCACCAGAAAGGCCTTATTAACTACAACCCACAGAGTTAAAGTTTGAAAAGAGCACCTAACACCCCACTTACCCTAACTCACAGCACTCTTTGATGACTCGCACTCAGTGCTTGCTCGCACTAGGACTGGTCTTTTTATACTGTTTGTTTGTTTACAGCCAAATGAGCCACCCCTGCTGATTGGTTAGAAAACTGGTTTCCACTGCCTGCTGTGCCAATTTACTCCTACTGCAGTGTAACCTTGTTTTACTCTTCTTAAACCAACAGAATCCCAAATATTTAACTTTTCCCCTTTACTTAAACTGCTTAAAGTAATCTTATCAAGAATGATTTAAAGAGAAATAACAATTAAAGAACTCTCACTCTTACCCAAACTCACAGCACTCTTTGATGACTCGCACTTACCCTTTAAATAATTAATTAAAATTAAATGAATCCCACCAATTTCACGACAGTTAAATGATATATTTAAGGGCCCTGGTTTACAAACTGTCTCTGGTACACCACAGCAACCTTAAAAACTATAAACCACAGACTTAAAGTTTTAAAATGAGAGAAATACTCCAACCAATCACCTACCTGTTTTGTGGTGACGTCACACCTTGAATACTTTTTACCTCTCTCCTTGCCTGAGATTGGAGATTGGTACGCCTACCTGAGCCTCTGGGGCCTCTTGTAGTCGCTCTGCCACGCTACTCTGCCTCCACCCGCTGCCGATGCCGCACTGAGGCCTACCTGAGCCTCTGGGGCCTCTTGTAGTCGCTCTGCCGCGCTGCTCCGCCTCCATCCGCTGCCGATGCCACACTGAGGTCTACCTGAGCCTCTGGGGCCTCTTGTTGTTGCTCTGCCACATTGCTCCACCTCCACCCACTGCCGATGCCGCACTGAGGCCTACCTGAGCCTCTGGGGCCTCTTGTAGTTGCTCTGCCGTGCTGCTCCGCCTCCACCCACTGCCGATGCCGTACTCCCCTTCCCACTCCAAATTCTTCTCCAGCCATGAGGAGATATCCTTAACCCTGGCACCAGGCAGGCAACACAGCCTTCAAAACTCCCAGTCACAGCTGCAGGGAGCAGTATCTATCCCCCTGACTGTACTGTCCCCTACTACAACTACATTTCCTTTCACTCCCCCCACTTGAATGGCCTCCTGTATCACGGTGTCATGGTTAGTTTGCTCATCTACCCTGCAGACTTTTGCCCTCATGCACACAGGCAGCAAGAACCTCATACCTGTTGGATAAGGACAAAGGCCGAGGCTCCTCCAGCATTGCACCTGAGGTCCCTTTACCAGCCTGAGTTGCAGTCACACCCTCCTGTCCCTGACCACTAACCAGACCTGTACCACTACCTCACCTAAGGGGTGTGACTGCCTCCTGGATTGAAGTGCCCAGGTAACTCTCCCCCTCCCTGATGCCCCACAATGCCTGCACCTCAGACTCCAGTGCTGAAGCTCCTCAAGATTCACTTACTGTAGTCGTGGTCGCCCGGGATCACAATGCTCTCCACAACCTCCTACATGCTGCAGCTGTGGCACAGCACCTGCACTGCCATCCCTTTATAATCTTGTTTTATTTATTTAGTTAATTAAAATTTATGTATTTAATTAACTTAGCTTATAGTTTAGTTTTTAACTAATTACGAGTTAGTTTTACGATAGCAAAATACTGCGGATGCTGGAAATCCAAAATAACAACAGAAAACGCTGGAAAAACTCAGCAGGCCAGGCAACATGCCTGGCCTGCTGAGTTTTTCTAGCGTTCACTGGTTAGTTTTGGTTCTAGGCAGATGAAATTAATTATTTATTTGTAAGAAAAAAGATTGAAGGCAAAAAACGGCACCTCCTACAACCCACCCACCCCTCTGCTCCGAATTCCACTCTCTCCAAATTCCCAAAATTAATTTTACATTTTTAAAATGCAAGTCCCTATGAGAAACTTGGGCCTCACCAAATTTAACTTGTTATATCCATTTTCTGAAGATACCTTGAAGTAATGCTAATATTTCATCTGTAGAATTCCCATATACTGTACTATTAAAACATTATACATTCATACTACTCATCACAATTACAATACTCATCACATTTGTGCTACTTATCATATCCATAAGACTCATGTGCAGGGGCTAGAAATTCGTTATAGCCAAGGAATGGGCGGTGCCAGTATAAAAGTTGGAGAATTAGCACCAGGCGCAAATGCTTTAGACTGCACAAAAAATTTGTGCCCACTGCTCAATAAAATGATTGGAGTCCTAAATCAAGTCTTAAAACCCAAGCTCATTGGCATTACACTTAAAGGGTGGACCAATATCGGTTGCAGTCTAATCACATGCATCATTGCCACAGGCTTTTTTCACTACTTAAAGGGGAGGTTCATTCATGCTGCAGCACCTCATTCTCAGCATTGCTGGCTGTGCAGCTGCCTCAGCAAGGAGAAGCAGAACAAGGAGAAGGAGAAGGAGAAGGAGCAGGAGCCAGAGCCAGAGCCAGAGCCAGAGAACTGAACCAGGTGTGCTCATGGCAGGTCCATGCTCCAGGGAGAGAGCCCATGGATTCTCCGATGAAGCATTAGAGGCATGGGTTTTCACTGTGGAGAGATGGAGGGCGGTGCTCTACCCAGCAAGTAGCAGGAGCCCCTCACCACAGGTCTTCCACACCATGTGGAGGGAGGTAGCACAGCATGTCTCTGGCAGCACTGTGGTCCCCAGGACCCCCACACAGTGCAGGAAGAAATTTAACAATCTCAGTCAGGTGGTCAGGGTGAATCAATGCTTCAACAAATGCTACATACCACCATCTGTACCACAATCTTCACACACTGCCCAAAGCACCACACCCTCAGCACTCACCCCACCAACAATCTCTACCTACCAACACTCACACCTTGCACACAATGACAGCTATTCAACTATGGCAGGCACATCACCCAAACACATTGCTCTGCACTCATTCACACACTTTCCTTTCTCTTGCAGGCCAAGGTGACACCCAACAGGAGGGAGCAGGAGTGCCCAGACGGGGGACAAGCCAACACCCAACCACTGTCTGCACTGGAGAATAGAGTGCTGCAAATCATTGGGTGCCAGGTGGTGGTATGTTTATCCCCACCTTTTCTTCGCACATCCCACTTCCCCCTCACCCCACAAGCATTTCGCACTTTAAAGCTAATCATGCTGTATGCATGCATTTCTCCCTTCCTGTCACCCTCCCCACACCTTAACCTGACTCTTGTGCCTTTATGCTTTCAGATAATCAACAAATGCCTGAGCAGCCTGTCCCTGAGGGCATGGTAGAGAACGAAGTGGGAGAAGAGGAGGAGGAAGAACACACCGCGTCATTGCATGTCTCATCCGCAGGCACCAGCTCAGATACTGGCACTATGCATTATTTAGAGGCTAGTATAGTAGCGGGATCTGCACAGGGTGAGGCACCGAGGACAAGTGGGCTGCGGCAAGGCCAGGGGGAAAGGGTAGCTTGGGGGCCAGCTCCCTGGCGGGTGAGTTCACGTACGAGTTCTGCTGCACAGGACTCAGAGGACCTCAGTGGGGAGGCCTTTAGAAGTAGAGTGATGGGCATGAACACGGAGATGATAGGTGCCATGGCAACGGTGCCCGAGAGCCTCTCAGCAATAGTAAGGAGCGTGGAGGAGTTCATCTCCAACATTACACAAGGCTCTGCGCACACCTTGGAGCCAATCATTTTCAGTCTGCAAAGAATGTTAGGCTCCAGGGAGACTGGTGACCCAGACCTGATGCCGCGTATATTGGGTGATCTGGCAGCTTCCATTGCAGCACAAGTGGAAGTGACGCAATGTCTTAGTGCTGTAATGCAGCCTATGCTTGGTGGGATCCAATCTCAGACTGCTCTCATGCAGTCTCAGCTTGATACCACGCAAGCTCTGACTGCTGTCACCATGGCTGGGTCTATTACCATCGACCGGGGCTTCCACGATGTCGCAGCAGGCCAGTAATCCTTGCTCCAACAGATTGGTAGGGATGCTGAGGTGCTGCCCTGGGGGAGTGGCAGTGGGTCAATGGAGCAGGAACCTGCTGTCCTCTCTCAGGATGACAGCATTCCTGCTCCCACCATTGCCACTCCGCCATTGCCCTTGTCGCTGCCCATCATCCAGCCAGCCCAGACTGCTGCTGCTCATGCTGAGTTGGTGCAGTCTACAGCCGGGCCTTCCAGGTCCAGAGCTGGTCGAGACATCCTGCAAGGCCATCTGAAGTCTCCCGCACGGACACTCAGCAGCATTCCACCAGCCCTGCTGCAGCCACTGGGCCAACACTTGGTAGGAGCACTAGAGCAGGAAAAGGCACAGTAACAACATGCACTAAGGGATTGCACAAGGATGAAAAGTAAATATTTTTGGTGTAAATATGTGTCCACTACTTTTTGATAGATTTATTACTTCACTTACTATTCTTTTGTGGTGTGTCTCATTTCAGCTTTGAGTTGTGATATAGCCTGTGATATGGGCTGATGGGGATGTGGTGAGCAAAGGGGATCTGGGCTTTAAGTCATCCTGGTGTGAGGCTGGAGGTATGTTTGGAAGAGGTGGCAGTGTTCTGTGACCACCTCCTTGGTGAAGCAGAACCATCTAATACACTGCTCATTGCTTAATTGAAGGTAGGAAAAATGCTCTCAAAATACCCTCGGAGGGTAAGGCCTCCCACACCTTGAGTATTGTGTGCAGTTTTGGTCGCCTTATCTGAGGAAGGATGTTCTTGCCATGGAGGGAGTGCAGCGAAGATTCACCAGACTGATACCTGGGATGGCAGGAATGACGTATGAGGAGAGATTGTTCTATTGGGCTTATACTCGCTGGAGTTCAGAAGAATGAGAGGGGATCTCATTGAAACTTATAAAATTTTAACAGGACTAGACAGACTAGATGCAGGAAGGATGTTCCCGATGGCCGGGGAGTCCAGAACCAGGGGTCACAGTCTAAGGATAAGGGGTAAGCCATTTAGGACAGAGATGAGGAGGAATTTCTTCACCCAGAGAGTGGTGAACCTGTGGAATTCTCGACCACAGAAGGCAGTGGAGGCCAATTCATTGGCCCAGAAATTCGGGTCGGGGGCTTCCCGCGGGTGTAAGCCACCGACCTGCACTTACCTTGCGCGCCGGCCGTTGTGCTGTGGGCCCCCGTGGAATTGTGATCCTGGGCCTCCTCCAACTGCCGGCGTGCAGTGCTTGTGTATCCCAGGGCCGCAGTTAGTTCGATGCATCCCCTGGGATCACGTGGGCCATGGAGAGCCAATCGGAGCAGGGAATGCTTCATAAGTTTGACAGGAAGGGCTGTCAAACTTATAAATACTATAAGCCACAAATCATCACTAAATCTTCAAATAAATTTTTAAAAAACATTACATTTTTTAAATAAGCTATAAATTACATGAAATAACTATTTTAAACAATAATTTAAATGTTTGAAAAAAGTAATTTTATTTTCTAATGGGGCTAAAAATAAACTTACCTTTCTTTAAAGTATTTAAAAATAATAAACCTGTGGAAAAAATGTTTTAATTTTAATTAATTCACCACTTACCTTGTAAAAAGCAGGCCTTGCGACTGCTTTTTACATGTCTAACTTCTGGAGACTTACCCTCCCAGGAAAACCTGTAAGTTCAATGCGCACGCGCAGCCTCTCCTGCGCACGTGTTCGACCTCTGAACTCCTTCTTGCAGGGGAACGGAAGTGCCGGTTTCCCGCGCATGCGCAGTGCATGCAGGAAACCGGCACTTCCATTGGGCTTACAGGTGAGTACCCTGTGCGTACTCACCCGTGGAGACCCGAATTTCTGGGCTATTAAATATATTCAAGAAGGAGTTGGATATATTTCTTAAGGCTAAAGGGATCAAGGGATATGGGGAGAAGGCAGGGACAGGGTACTGACTTTGGATGATCAGCCATGATCTCATTGAATGGCAGAGCAGGCTCGAGGGGCTGAATGGCCTACTCCTGCTCCTATCTTCTATGTTTCTATGAGAGCCCTGATGTTTCTCCTCAGCTCTCTATGCACATGTTCCCATATTTCTCCTGGCTATGCTCCCTCCACCATAGAACCTGGAGGGCAAGGTGGCATGACATTACAGCCCTCATTAATGTTACCAAGTGTAGCAGTTTGAATCTTTGAAGAATAAATGTAGCTACTTTATAGTTGCCAGAAGAGTCCTGATACAAAAGAACCTTGAAATTACTGATTGAAACTAGCAATAAACCAGTGAATTTGCACTAACCTGACAGCTGCGAGTGATTACTAATCCATTTAAATAATGTCCCTGGAGCTGGCTTCCTGGTGCTGTACACCAACTCTCCCTGTCGGTGTTTACTCCAGGTGATGAGGTAAATGGTGAGAATCAATTTTGCAAATCGGGCGGTCAGTGAGCGTTGCACACTCACTGACGTCACGATCTACCTGGCGTTCATGTTCCCGGCGATACCTCTTACCAGCAGCGCTATGGCGGGGCCAGATTTGTCATGTGGGATGCTGGATTCGTCTCACCCCAGCAATGCTGATCTACCGCCCCATCAGCATCATCTACTGGCGCTAACGGGAGGCGCTAAGGGGACAAACTTTTCCTCCTTAATCTTTTACCGTTCATTTGCATATGGAGGTTTGAAGAGGACTTTTGAAACACATCAGGAGACTTTCTGGGACCCTTTGTCAAGACTTAACCAACACCTTATCAACATTTATTCTGGAAATTCTCTGAGAATTTCACCTAAAAAGAGTGAGTGCTGTGCTACTGTACCTTATTGGACACCTTATAGGATTCACCAGGAGGAAGGGAGCAGGAGATGAGACTAGGCAGAGCAGCACCAGCTGCTGCAGGAAGAGAGGGACAGGAGGGCGAGGTGGACTCTTTCCCTCTGCAGGTAAAGGACATTCCTCCCCCTCTGGACCTCCTCCAGAGCTGATTCCATGAACCTATGTGGCATCTCACTCGGTTTCTGAGCCATCCTGAAACCTGTCACTGTGTGTCAGCCAGTCCAATCCATACCTTCAGTGGAAGTGGGGGCTTGGAGCTCACGGCCACGAAATTTGGCACAATAGCACCGGTTTGGAAAAAAAATGGTGTCCGCCTCGCTTCCGCTCGCTTCCGGAGTGGCCCACATTGTTCACCATCTTGGTGAGGGCAATCGTGCGGGTGGGATGTGCGTGCGCCAGCAGTATACAGACTAGGCAGATCATGACATCAGTCAGCGCGTAACGCTGATTTGATGCACGGCCAGCCATTTTGGACATCACCATTCCAATCAACGCCCTCTCCTAAACACACATGCCTGAACCTGCATTCAGTTGCATGAGAGGCTGTCCACCAGTGCTATTTAAATGGATACATCCAAATTGCAGGTAAGTTGTTTATTTCTCTTGTACTGGCTCTTGCAAAGTTTATATGAATACTGACTTGCTGGAAGACATTTCTAACATTGGTAAAGTGTGCAGGGAGTGCTGTTGGATGTTGTGAAGGTGTTGGCTGCTACTAGAAGGCCTCTAAGTATAGCACTTGCTCCCAGTCATGGGGGCTCTACTTGCAGTCGCCCTTGCGCTGCAGCCTGATGGAGATGAAGCAGAGGTAGCAAAGACAAGCTGCTCGCAGAGGGAGGAGGAGAAGGGCTCTCAGCAGGAGGCCTTACCCACCTAGGGTCTTCAGGGAGCACTTCTCCCACCTGCACCTAAGCCAGGGGCAGTGTACTCTGAGGCTCCGCTTCACCAAGGAGGTGGCCACAGAACTTTGCCACCTCTTGGAACCAGACCTGCAGCCTCGGAGCAGGGCGACAATGGCCCTGGCAGTGGCCCTCAAGGTGACCGTGATCCTGATTTTTTTTGCCTGCCAATTCTTCCAGCTGGAATAGGTGACATAGAAAAGATCTTGCAGTTCGCCATCCATTACTGCATCCGGGAGGTCACAGAGGCTCTGCACTCTAGGAGAAGGGAATTCATTGTCTTCTCTCTAAACAGAGAGAAGCAGGAGGAGCATGCACATGGCTTTGCCAGGATACCAGACTTCACCATGGTGCAGTGCACCATCGACTGCACACACATGGCTTTGCGGGCATGGCATATCAATGGTGAGATCTACCATAACTGCAAAGGGTACCACTCACTTAATGTGCAGTTAGTGTGCGACCACGCTCAACACATCACGGTGAATGCCCAGTATGATGCATTCATCCTGCGCCAGTCTGCTGTGCCAGCAATGTTCCATCAAACACATCGAACCGGAGGGCGGCTGCTAGGCGACAAGGGCTATCCACTCTACACCTGGTTGATGACTTCCCTCTGCAGCCCCACCACTCGTGGCCAGCACTCATATAATGACAGCTATGTTGCCTTGAGGAATGTCATTGAGCAGACCATTGGGGTGCTGAAGTAACTGTTCTGCTGCCTTGATTGCTTGGGAGGAGCTCTCCAGCAGTCGCCAGAACAACTTGGCTATCATGAGGGTGCAGCCCTCCACAGGTTCCGTTACCACTTCAAGAGGAGGAGGAGGAGGAAGAGGAGGAGGAAGAAGAGGAGAAAGAGGGAGGAGGAGGAAGAGGAGGAGGAAGAAGAGGAAGAGGAGAATGAGGAACAGGAGGAGGAGAAAGAGGAGGAGGAGGAAGAGGAGGAGGAGGGAGGAGGCAGCCTGCAAATCCCTGTTCCAGATGGGTTGTCTGTGAGCTACTCATCAGGCTCCGGTTCCCCTGAATGAAACCCCACATCCCCTTTGCTCAACATTTCTGTTTGCTATCACTTTGTCATACAATATCACAGCATCCTCTTGGCCACAATGCTGAAATGAACGCCACCACAAAACAAACGTTCCAAACATAATTTATAAATGATTAATTCCAAAACTACATAACAAAGTCAACTATTCACCTTGTGCATTCCCTTAGTATCTGTCTGTCCTAGTGCTTCTACAAAGTGCAGTTGGAAGGCTGCTGACTTTGTGGGGGAGACTGCAGATGGCCTTGCAAGACAACCTCAAACAGCTCTGGGCCTAGAAGACCCGGCTGTAGACTGCAGCACCTCGGCATGGGCGGCAGCGGACTGAGCTGGCTGACTGATGGGCAACAGTAAGGGCACTGGCGGAGTCGCAGTGCTGGAAGCACGAATACTGTCATCCTGAGAGACTTTCAGCCTCACCAATTGCCACCCCCTCAGTGATGGCCCCTCAAATGATATCCAGCACTGTCTCCTCCAGCTTGGTCAGGTCCTGCAGCCGTGCCTGCCCCCTGTCTGTTAGTTGTTGATGGTGTCGGTTATGTGCCACCTTGGCCTGCAAGAGAAAGTGAAGTGAGTCAGTGAGTGTGGCACAATGTTGACTAGCTGGCATTGTGTGCAATTGTGAGAAGTGGGTGTGAGGCTTGCAACAGTGGTAAGTGTATGAGGGTGAAGTGAAGCTACGATTGTGAGGTATGAGTCGTGATTGATAGAGATTGTTGGTAGATGAGTGATGGGGTGTGGTGCATGAGCAGTGTGTGAGGCGTGGTGCATGAGCAGTGTGTGAGGCTAGAGGTGTAAATTGTAGTGTATGTATCTTTAAGAGGGAACTACTTTTACAGCTCCTGTATACTGTAGTACCGGCAGTGACCACACCTGTATATAAGCCTTGAGCATGCCTCTGTACCCCCAGTCTTGAGACTACCCTACTCCAGTAAATACCTGTTGATTGTTAAGTTACAGCATCCGTGTGGTTATTGAAAAACATCATACTCTCCGAATCACGGATCTAACAGTAGTGACGAGTGTCGATTCGAATCTACCTGCAACTCTGCATTTCCCTTCGAGGATTCGCTCCGGGAGGGCGGTGGAAGAAAGTCGAGGCCAGAAGCACGGGCGTCGACCACGAGCAACCGTCCAGTCATCCGACAGAGAGTGAACATCGCAGGGGAGGCTGTGGAGAGCTGGGCTTGGTTCCCTAGCCACGACGATCAGCAACAGACTGACGACAGGTACAGCGCAGGCCCTTCCCGGACAGCGGCGGCTGGAGCCAACCGACGGCGGAGAAAAAGCCGAGCAGCGTCGATGGGGTAAGATAGAGGGTGAAGCGCACAGGGCGCAGCCAGGGGTTGAAAACCGAGCGGCGTTGAGGAAAAACAAAACGGAGAGAGAGAGGGTAAAGCAGCAGCCGGGTTCAGGACCGAGCGGCGGAAACGGGAAAGGCGCAGAGAAAAAAAAAAACGCGCAGAGCACAGCCAGGGCTCAAGGGCTGAACAGTGTCCATGGGGAGAAGAAGGGAGAGCATGGGAGATGCCATTGAGCCGCGGAGAAGAAGGAAGAGCGCGGGAGGCGCCATTTTTAGAAGCCGCAGCGGAGAAGAAGGGCGAGCGCGGGAAGAAAGGAATGCGCGGGAGATGCCATTTGGTGCCAGCGGAGAAGAAGGGAAAGCACGGGAGACACCTTTTTTGACAGTTAAATAACACCCAGGGATGCCGAAGAGTGGCAGTATCTCTACGTTCGACAATGAAGTCGAAGATGGGGCGACATATGTGGAACGTATTGAGGTGTACTGCAGGGCGAATGAAGTGCCAGATGCTAGGAAAGCACTGGTTTTGTTAAATTCCATGGGTGCAAAAACTTATGGGTTACTGCGAAACCTAATAACCCCAGAGAAGCCTGTGAACAAGAATTTCGAAAGCATAGTAGAAATCCTACAGGACCACTTAAACCCCACACCGCTGCTGATAGCAGAACGATTTAAGTTCCATAAAAGGAACCAACACAAAGACGAAAGCAATGCTGAGTACTTAACGGAACTGCGCAAGCTATCGAAACACTGCCAGTTTGGAGTGGGACTAGCAGATACGTTAAGGGACAAGTTTGTGTGTGGGCTGCAAAGTGAAGGAACCCAGAAATGGCTTCTATCAGAAAAGGATCTTACGCTGGACAAGGCTTTCAGTATGGCAGTATCACACGAAGCAGCCGCAAGGGGCGCTGCAGAGATACAACGGAGACCTCAAGAATATGGCACCAATGAAATGTCCTATGGAACAGGGAAGTGTTATCGCTGCGGCAGAACAACACACGACCAGAAGTATTGTTGGTTCAAGGACCAAGTGTGCAGACAGTGTGGAAAAGCAGGACACATAGCAAGAGTCTGCAGCTCTGGGAAGAAAACCAACAGCAAGAAATCTCCACAGGAGAAGTACAAAAAGATACACAAGGTGATGGACAGTGGTTCAGACGAACAGAAAAGTGACACAGACACCGGAAGCAAGGAGCTGGGTTGTCTGAAACTACATAAGGTAACCAAAATGGAGGAACACCAGACTATCTGGGTTACACTCAAGATAGACGGAGTCCAAGTGAAAATGGAATTGGATACAGGATCAACCCTAACAGTCATAAACCAAAGGGACTACAAGCGGCTATTTTCACATATACCCTTGAAAGCTACAGAGATTGTCTTGAAGACGTACACGGGGCAAAAAGTCTACCCCAAAGGAAAAATAAGGGTGAAAGTGATATACAAAGGCCAGGAAATACCTAAAATGGACATATATGTATTGCCAGATGGAGGACCACCACTGCTAGGACGTGAATGGATACGGAAGATACAATTAGACTGGCATTCCATACAGGCACTGAAGGTTGAGGCCAAAAAGGATGATGACGTCACACCTGGACGACTGTCAAAAATGCTAACTGACGCAAAAGAATTGTTCCAGGAGGGACTCGGAACACTAAAAGGCATAACAGCAATGATTAAAATAGAGGAAAATGCAAGCCCAAAGTTTTTTAAGGCCAGACCAGTGCCTTATGTGATCAGACCAGCTGTCGAAGCAGAGCTGGAAGGGTTGGAACGTTCAGGAGTACTGTCCAAAGTAGACTGGAGCGAGTGGGCTACACCCATCATTCCTGTAATGAAGAGGTCGTTGAGTAATACGCCTGGGGAACCAAAGAAGGTCCGCATCTGTGGGGATTTTAAGGTGACAGTGAACCCAGTCCTTCACACGGTACAATATGTGCTTCCACGAATTGAGGATATTTTCGCCTCGCTATCTGGAGGTAAACACTTCACCAAAATTGATCTAGCCCAGGCGTACTTGCAAATGGAGGTAGAAGAAGCCTCGAAACAATACCTTATGATCAACACTCATAAAGGTCTCTATCAATACAACCGGCTGGTGTTCGGGGTAGCATCAGCTCCGGCTATTTGGCAAAGGGCGATGGATCAAGTCCTGCAAGGGATTCCAGGGACCCAGTGTTATTTGGACGATATCCTGGTCACGGGCGAAAATGACAGTGATCACCTCGCCAACTTGGAGAAGGTGCTCACCAGATTAAAGGAATATGGGCTACGAGCTAATCACCACAAGTGCGACTTTTTCCAGAAGAAGATCTCGTATTGTGGCCACATCATCAATGAAGAGGGGTTACATAAGTCCCCTGAAAAGATTGAGGCAGTAGTCAAGGCTCCAGCACCGGAAAATGTGTCACAACTGAGGTCGTTCCTCGGGCTGGTAAACTACTACCATAAGTTCTTACCAAATTTGTCCACGGTATTACACCAACTGAACACCCTACTGCAAACAGGGGTACCATGGAAGTGGAATGACGAACGTAGACGAGCTTTCCAGAAGTGTAAAGAATTGATCACATCAAAAGAGGTGTTGGCCCATTTCAACCCAGCACTACCAATTCGTTTGGCATGTGATGCATCACCCTATGGTATTGGAGCGGTGCTGTCGCACAAATTCCCAGACGGGTTGGAGAGGCCAGTAGCCTTTGCGTCTCGGTCACTAACCTCAGCCGAGCGCAACTACGCCCAGATTGACAGGGAGGCCCTCAGCCTAGTATGGGGAGTAAAAAAATTCAACCACTATCTGCATGGGCAGAAGTTCACCTTGCTGACTGACCACCAACCACTTGTCTCCATCTTTAATCCTAAGAAGGGCGTTCCAGTGATGACTGCACAATGGTTACAAAGATGGTCCCTGTTTCTAGGAGCAAATCAATATGAAATAGAATATAAAGGCACGAAACAGCATGGAAACGCTGATGGGCTATCGCGCCTGCCACTGCCTACTGTGGAGGAAGCACCAGCAGTGGACCCTATCGAGATATTTTATTCGTCAATAATTGAACGATTGCCAGTAATGAACGCGGATATAGAGAAGGAGACCCGCAATGATCCGACGCTGTCTCGGGTATATGATTTGATGGTGAGGGGATGGCCAACACATGGCGACTCACTGTTGCCAGCATTCTCATCCAGAAGAGAACAGCTGTCAGTATGCCAGGGGACAGTGATGTGTGGATCCAGAGTGCTGATTCCACCCAAGTTAAGGGAGAGAGTGCTAAATGAGCTTCATGAAGGTCATCTGCGGGGAGTGAAAATGAAAAGCCTTGCTAGGGCTTATGTGTGGTGGCCGGGAATCGATCAACAAATCGAAGACCTAACCAAGAGCTGCTCAGGATGCCAGAAGGTCCAAAATGCACCACCACATGCTCCTCTACACCCATGGGAGTGGCCCTCCTCTTCATGGCAACAGGTGCATATTGATTTCGCTGGTCCATTCATGGACTCAATGTTCTTAATAGCAGTGGATGCTCATTCGAAATGGCCTGAGGTGATAAATATGTCCTCAACCACTGCAGAGAAAATGATTGCAGTCCTACGGACCATATTTGCCAGGAACGGCTTGCCAGAGCAGATTTGCTCTGATAATGGACCACAGTTTGTGTCCGAAGAGTTTCGAAAATTTATGAGAAGGAATGGGGTAAGGCATTACACATCCGCCCCGTATCATCCAGCCACAAATGGATTGGCTGAGAGGTTCGTACAAACCTTTAAGAAGGCGATAAAGGCCATGTGCGATGATGAAATTCCACTTCAGCATAAGGTGGACAATTTCTTATTAGCCTACCGAAACGCGACACATGCAGTTACCAACCAGACCCCGGCCATGATGTTCTTTAACCGAAGGTTGAGATCTCGTCTGGACTTGCTCAGACCAAATGTGCGAAGAAATGTTGAGGACAAACAATTCCAGCACATCAATGAGAAGCCGACAAGGAGCTTCAATGTAGGACAACCAGACTTGGCCCGTGACTACCGAACAGAGAAATGGCAACCCGGAACTATATGCACAAGGCAGGGGCCATTAATGTACACAGTGGATGTCGGTGAGAACATTGTGAGATGCCACGTCGATCAGATCTTAGCGTCACAGGATCGAGTCAACCCCATGTCTCGCGTACCTGGGGATGAGCCCGACATACCGGTAGCATCTACCTCCAAACCAGTAGCAGTGGAAACCGATGAACTAACCGACGAAATGGGGCCAGAATCGCCTCCGCACCAAGAACAAGAACCTCAGGAAAGGCGCTATCCCGAAAAGATCAGGAAGCCGCCCCAAAGACTGAATCTATAAATGGACTATTGTTGTTTAATGTACATGTTAAGGTGTTAATTGTTATTTGAATATTATGGGTACTGCTAATCTAAAAGGGGAGGAATTGTAGTGTATGTACCTTTAAGAGGGAACTACTTTTACAGCTCCTGTATACTGTAGTACCGGCAGTGACCACACCTGTATATAAGCCTTGAGCATGCCTCTGTACCCCCAGCCTTGAGACTACCCTGCTCCAGTAAATACCTGTTGATTGTTAAGTTACAGCATCCGTGTGATTATTGAAAAACATCATACTCTCCGAATCACAGATCTAACATAGTTGGTGGGAGATGGCATTTGAAGATGCATTCACTGACCTTGGCCATTAAACTTCTTGTGGCACTGGATCCAGGTCCTGGGGTAAAGATTGGTGGCATTGATCACTTCAGCATTCTGCTCCCACTGCCTTCTTACACTCGGTCTGGAGGGCCTCCTGGCTCCCTGTGGGTAAAGGCAGTGTCTCCTCCTTTCAACCCCCTGCACTAAGATCTTCAGTGCTGCACCAGAGAACCGAGGTACCCTTTCTCTGCCCTGTTGAGCCACAGGTACCTTCCCCTTTCCTTAGCTACACTAACAATGAGATGCTTCTTTCAGAAAGCACCTCCCCTTTAAGAAGTGTAGACTGCATTTCACACTGCAAGCTACCTTTAAATAGAGATCACACTTCCTATGATATTGAAGCTGAGCCAACCAGCAGCATGTTAATTATCAGGCAGCATGAATTTCACTTTCACGAATTACTTTCAATGGGCGTGGGCAGATCGGGACCCATTTTTGGGCCTTACTGAATTTAGCAACCCCCCCCCAGCCAGATATACTGCTATACTGCTCCACAAAAATTATGCCAAATCAGCACTAGAGTGCTAAACCTGCATACATCTGATTTAGAACTTCTGGGCAAGTTCAAATTATGGTAATCAGCAATTAGGCCCAGAATTGCGTGCTAAAACCAGACGTTCATATACGTGTGTCATATTAGTGTATAGCACCCATTAGCGCCTGTTTTCACCCTTTCACCAAAATAACACCTGTAGGGGGAGAAATTCGGTATAGCCCCATTTGGGGCGCTAAAACTTTGAAAGTTGAAAAATTAGCGCCAGGCACTAATCAATCTCGCCTCCTGCGGAATTCTGTTTTGGTGCTCCAAGAGGGAAGTGGAGTGCTAAATCAAGCACTAACCACTTCTCTTAGGGTGCTAAAGTCTGAGAACGTGGCGATAGCAGCAGAGCACTGAACAATTTTGAGCGCATTGTAAATGGCACTCTTTCATCACAGAGGCTGCTTCCCTCGCTTAAAGGGAAGGGCCAATGATGCTGCACAAACTAGTTATCATCAGTTCTGTTTTGCAAGGTGACCTGGGCGACTGCCATTACAGCCCCAAACATACTTACAAAGTGGCGGGCTTGGACATCTTGCACCAATGAAACATTAAAAACTTTGCGCAGGCACCAGACTGGTGCAAATTATAAAGTTTGCGCTAGCTGAAAAGCATTCCCTTTAATTACCGCTCCCAAAGCGGCCAGCCGAGTTCACAACGCTTCCTCTTGCTGGCATTGTTGGCGTGAGGCGATAAAGCAGGGAGTGAAGAGTCAATTTTCCATCCAGGGCGATAACGGGGCGATGTGCACTTTATGACATCACGATCTGTGAGGTGCTAGAGGCCCAGGCAGTAACAGTTAGCGCCAGCGCTAAACCGGCACTGAAGTTCGCGGACGTCGTTGCATTCGCCGCACCCAGGCGCTAACCCCGTAGCGCCCCAGCCAGGCGCTAACGGGAGGCACTAACATACTGAATTTCTAGCCCCCAGTGTTTTGTATGTCTTGGTTTGGCTGTCCTTCGAAATCCATTCAAATATATAATTAGTTGAAAGCCAACTGGAGTTTACAAATAAACCCATGTCCCAGCTGAATTTAAAACATATGTTACAATATCAGTTCATACTGTTTTTATCAACTTTAGGTTTGAGGGGAGGAATCAAATTACTTTTTAATAAACACAGACTGCGTACTTTGTTCAAAGAATGACAATTATTTTTGAATCAAAATGTCAACTGGTGAAATAAGTTGCTGGATCTGTACATTGAGGAAGTGAATAGAGGATAGTTGAACTAATTGGAAACTTTACAGAAAAAGATAAGGTAGACTAGTTAGCTTATTTAACCACAATAGATTGCAAGAAAGAAAAGGACTATATATAATCTATATATATAAATAAACGAGTCGATCTGTCTGTCTGTCCTTCTGTCCTCGGGTGTGCGTCTGTCCGGCTATGCGCTCGAAAGTTATACAGCGTACCTACGCGCGCGTTACCTCCAAAGAAAGCTTACGGTTCCGGGACGGTCGTAAGCGTATTTACTTTTCGCTCGGACGAAAATTGTTCGCGCCTTATGCAAAAAACCTTCAAAATTAAACTCATTATCTGCTACTTAGCATTGATTGACTGACGTCAAGGTTCGACCAATCCTGTGCCGTCACGATTGACCAATCCTACAGTACGGTCCCCTGATGGTTGGCCAATCGGTGTGTATGTGTGGGCGGGACTAATCGTTTTCATCTCAGGGATGTGGCAGCCATTGTTTCACTGCCATTACTTCAGCTTCCAGCTCAAACTACTTTGATCATCCAGCTTTGAAAAAGTTAGTATCTCTTTTAAAAATAACATAAGATTTACCAAAAACGTTTTATAAGTACTTTCACTTTCATCTTTCAAGGTATTAAAAGGTAGAAATGTTGCCCGGCAGCAGATTGACAATGACACAGAGACAGGGCCCAAAAGCCTGGGACTCGATTTAAAATGTTGCCCGGCAGCAGATTCACAGAGGGACACAGAGAGGCCCCAAAGCCTCGCACTCGATTTAAACCGCCAGGCCAAAACAGCCCTGGCAAAGCCGGGCTCCCCCAGCTAGTATCTATATATATAAACGAGTCGATCTGTCTGTCTATCTGTCTGTCTGTCCTTCTGTCCTCACGTGTGCGTCTGTCCGGCTATGCGCTCAAACGTTATAGAGCGTACGTACGCGTGCGTTACGTCGAAAGAAAGCTTACCTTTCCAAAACGGTCGTAAGCGTATTTACGTTTCGGCCGGGCAAAAATCGCGCCCGCGGTATCCGAAAAACATTCAAAATTCTGCTCATTAGCATCTCATTATCCGCTCATTAGCGACAGAGTGACCTCGAGGTCGACCAATCGTACGCCGGGTTGCTGGCGCATGCGGCCGGGCCCTCCTACGGTCGAGTGACAGGACGATTGACCAATCCTACGCTTTGGTGACCTGACGGTCGACCAATCGGTGCGTGTGTGGGCGGGCCTTATCATTCTGAACCGAGGTGAGTCGCCGCCATCTTGATTCCAAACTTTTCCTTTGTTTTTCCCGCTTTCTGCGTCTTTCAAAAAAGCGTTGCTTTTAAAACACATATTGTTTTTTAAAAAAGTTAATTACTTTCTAAATCTTTTATCTAATCTCATTAATTTTCCTACCTTTCCCCGTTTTTCCAGGTAGGCCTCGAAGCCTCGGCCTCTCCTCCGCACCCACGCCCGAGCTAGGCACCTCCCGGCCGCAGTCAACAAGTGGCCCCCGATCGCCGCCATCTTTGTGAAGGTTGGAGGGGCGGGCCTCAGCCGAGTGCCGCTACCTTAGTAAAGGGTGCGCGCGCAGCAGGAGCAGCTGAGACGTGGCGTCTCTCTCTGTTCCCGCTCGGCTCGGGTGGGGGGGGCGGGGCTCTCGGGAGTGCTGATCTCGGGCGGGGCTTGGAGAGCGGGAAGGGTTACGCCGGCAACCGGGCCCGCCGGCCGTCTCTCACAGCCGCAATCGGCGCTCTTCAAGCCAGCTCGGGAGGGCGGGGCCATGTCAGTGCGTGGGGCGGCACGGAGTTCCATGGAGCCATTGCCGGCGCTGGGCTCGGGTGCTTTGTGGCCTGCGGCCGAACAGCGGCTGTGGACCTCGAGCTGACCGGGGCGCTGGACTCGGCTGGGCCATGTCTTTGCGGGTGTTCGCCTCAGCCAACGGCATCAGGGTGACGGCCGAGGGAACGCGTTCATCCAGGTGCCGAGGCCCAGGCCCCGGGGCGGAAAGAGGGATTGGAGTGGGGGATGAGGGCTCGGGCAGGGGAGAGGGAGAGGGGGGAGAGAGAGGAAGGGGGTAGGGAGGTGGTGAGAGGGAGGAGGAGGGGGTAGGGAGGTGGTGAGTGGGAGGAGGAGGGGGGTAGGGAGGTGGTGAGTGGGAGGAGGAGGGGGTAGGGAGGTGGTGAGAGGGAGGAGGAGGGGGAGAGGGAGGAGAGGAGGGGAGAGAGAGAGGGTGGGGGGAGGGGAGAGAGAGCGGGTGGGGGGAGGGGAGAGAGAGAGAGGGTGGGGAGGGGAGAGAGAGAGAGGGGGTGGGGGAGGGGAGAGAGAGAGAGGGGGTGGGGGAGGGGAGAGAGAGAGAGGGGGTGGGGGAGGGGAGAGAGAGAGAGGGTGGGGAGGGGAGAGAGAGAGAGAGAGAGGGTGGGGGGAGAGAGAAAGAGAGGGTGGGGGAGGGGAGAGAGAGAGAGGGTGGGGGAGGGGAGAGAGAGAGAGGGTGGGGGAGGGGAGAGAGAGAGGGAGGGGTGGGGGAGGGGGAGAGAGAGAGAGGGGTGGGGGCGGGGAGAGAGAGGGTGGGGGAAAGGGAGAGAGAGAGGGTGGGGGAAGGGAGAGAGAGAGGGTGGGGGGAGGGAGAGAGAGAGGGTGAGGGAGGGGAGAGAGAGAGGGTGGGGGAGGGGAGAGAGAGAGGGTGGGGGGAGGGGAGAGAGAGCTGGTGGGGGAGGGGAGAGAGAGGGTGGGGGGAGGGGAGCGAGAGGGTGGGGGGAGCGGAGCGAGAGAGGGTGGGGTGAGGGAGAGAGGGGTGGGGGAGGGGAGCGAGAGAGGGTGAGGGGAGGGAGGAGGGGAGGGGAGGGAGAGGAGAGAGGGGGGGGAGAGAGGGGGAAGGGAGGGAGAGAGAGTAAAGCAGGGAGAGACAGGGGGAGAGAGAGAGGGTGAGGGAG
>NC_140993.1:101124682-101282016 GCF_052327205.1 Somniosus microcephalus | reverse complement strand
CAGTCGCTCTCTCTCTTCCCCCCCAGTCGCTCTCTCTCTTCCCCCCCGTCGCTCTCTCTCTTCCCCCCCAGTCGCTCTCTCTCTTCCCCCCAGTCACTCTCTCTCTTCCCCCCCCAGTCGCTCTCTCTCTTCCCCCCCAGTCGCTCTCTCTCTTCCCCCCCAGTCGCTCTCTCTCTTCCCCCCAGTCGCTCTCTCTCTTCCCCCCAGTCGCTCTCTCTCTTCCCCCCAGTCGCTCTCTCTCTTCCCCCCAGTCGCTCTCTCTCTTCCCCCCAGTCGCTCTCTCTCTTTCCCCCCAGTCGCTCTCTCTCTTTCCCCCCAGTCGCTCTCTCTCTTTCCCCCCAGTCGCTCTCTCTCTTCCCCCCAGTCGCTCTCTCTCTTCCCCCGTCGCTCTCTCTCTTCCCCCCAGTCGCTCTCTCTCTTCCCCCCCAGTCGCTCTCTCTCTTCCCCCCAGTCGCTCTCTCTGTTCCCCCCCCAGTCGCTCTCTCTCTTCCCCCCCCAGTCGCTCTCTCTCTTACCCCCCAGTCGCTCTCTCTCTTCCCCCCCCGTCGCTCTCTCTCTTCCCCCCCCATCGCTCTCTCTCTTCCCCCCCAGTCTCGCTCTCTCGCTTCCCCCCAGTCACTCGCTCTCTCTCTTCCAACAACAACATGCCCTCGAAAAAGCCTCAGCACCGCCGGGCACTCCAGCTAGTTATCTATAAAAGGATATTTTATTATTAGATTCTGACTCTTTTATTGTTTTTCCTTGAGAAACATTTGATAATAGACTTTCTAATATTTATGTTAGATTATTAATTTGTTCATTGTATGTTTAGTAAATTTGCTTAATATTTTTAATTTAACGTGAGTTCTAACGTAATTTTCCACCACTTGCAAAGACTGGAGAGACCCAATAGAAGTGTGGGATAAATTCCTGAAGATTAAAAATAATTACCAGACAGATTCTCTGTTTTGTTATGCTAGGTGCATTAGCAAAAGTGTTCCTTTCTCTCAAGGCAAGGATAAATACCCTCAAAGGAATGGGGAGTGGAGTCACCCATGAGATTACCCCAAGATACAAGAACCAAAATAGTCTAAAGTTAGAAAAGACCCAAAAACTAACACACTAGGGCCAACTTAAACTCCCGGTGGAAGTTGTGCAGGTGGAGGAATGGTCCCCGGAACTCAGTTAAGTGGTTGAGAGGTAGTCGGGAGGGCATCACGGTTGGGGGAGGGGGAGGTGGAGATGGAGACAGAAGGCTGCGGCTGGGGAAGCACAAGGTTTCCTCACGGGGCCCGGAGAAGCACACGGGGTCCACAAAATTTTATTTTATTGTTGTTTCCTTGCTGGCCCCCGTGCCCTGCTTCTCCACCAGGTGGCCCGTGACGGAAAACACATTGTGCTTCCCCATGCAGGCCTCCAGTTAAAATTGCAGTCAAGCCCCGATGACATTAGTAGAGCCAGATCTGCATATTTAACAAAAGGCTTGCTGCCTGCTCAAAAGAGCAGGTTAAGATTGCAACTCTCCGCAAGGGAGTTGAATCGAAGCAGTCCTATATTCATCACACTCCCACTACTTGTCACACATATTATGCATCAATCATAGTGCATTGAGTGGACATGTGGTTAATATCTGTATTAATGAAGATAGTCAGTTTTTTAAGACGTCCTTATTTAAAAAATACCACTACTATCATTTTTGATATCAGCAAGAGAAATACTTTTACCTCAATAATCCTCGGTGCCTGCTGCGGGGGATAAGTCTGAAGGAGCAGGAATCATGTTGCATCGTTGACCTCTGCTCCTGACCCTGCCAAAGTATCCAGGATCAGAACAGGGTTATCTTCTTTAAATATTTCTGATGGATGCTCATGTCAGTATGGGCAAATCTTGGATGCCCATTAGAGGAGAAAGGGATGGAAATTGTGGCATTAGATGGCTACATGGAACTGGTGAAAGGCTACTCTGAAAGGTACAGTTCTGCACATAATTCCCCACCCTTATATTGGCCCAGAACTTGGTGTCGGGGGCTTGCCGCGCGTGCAAGCCCCCGATGTGCACTTACCCGGCGCGCCGACATCTGAAACCTGGCCCGCAGTGGATTTCCTTTCAGTGGCCCGGTTCTGATCTCGGCGCGCTGTGCTAACCTGACCCAGCGGCGTAGTTAGTGCGATGTGCCGGCTGGGATCAGGTGAGCACTGTTCAGCCAATCAGGGGAGGGGAAACTTCATTCATAAGTTTGATAGTAAAGACTGTCAAACTCATGAAAAGTACTGCACCCCAAAACACGACTTAAACTTTAAATAAAATTTTAAAAAGCATCCCAATAATTAAATTAACTATGAATAACTTTAAAAAACTATTTCAAACAAATAATCACATTTTTGAAAAAAATAATTTTTTAAAAAATAGGGTCTAAAACTAAACTTACCTTACTGTAGATTCTTTAAAAATAATAAACCTGTGGGAAAAAAAATTCTAAATTGTACTAAAAGACCACTTACCTGTAAAACTAAGTACTTACGTGTGGTTTTTCAACGCGCAAATCTGTAAAAATACAGGAAATCCAAGTCGCACGCGCTGCCCAATACCGCGCATGCGTTCTGCCTCTTAACCCCTTGGGTCAGAGGACAGGAAATGCCTGTTTTCAGCGCATGTGCTGTGCATGCTGAAAACCGGCAATTCCTCCTGGCACACGCGTGAGTACTCCGTCCGTACTCACGCGTTGTGACAGGAATTACTGGGCCATTGTAAAACGAACAAGCAAAAAAAAATTGGAAATAATTCCAGGGTCTTCCAGGCCATGATCCCACCCAGGAGACTCCAGTGAGCTCCACTTCTGCCTCTATAATTATCTGGACACCAATTTCTCCCCAGTGTCCAAAAACCTGAGCAGACAGTAGGCGGGAGAAACAAGCTGTCTGATGTAAGAAAAAGGAGACATACCATCAAGTAACTTTAAAGTAAGCTTTAAGTAACTTATAAACACACTATATACACAAGAGAGGTCTTTACCATGCCTCTGGTAGAAGCCTCTTACAATACTGAACAGACCAGTATTTATACCAGTCCAACAGGAAGTGACATATGACAGGAAGTGAGGTATGTACACAGTTCATAGTTCATAGTTCATAGTTCACAGGAAGTGATGACATAACTTCCCGGAAGTTATCATTTTTATCACATTCTTCCCTTCTGCAGGATTAGGAGGCTGTGGTCTACCTTTTGGTCCGCAGCCGCCGAACAAGGAAGAGTCGCACCCGTTTGGATTCCCGTCGTAGAGGGTCGCTGGTCCGCTTACATGCGGTTGGCCATTGGTCAGAGTCTGTGTGGCCTGGATTGCCCTGTGAAGGGTCGGGGAGATCATGGCTTCGAGTACGAGCCCCAATAGGTTCAAAGTCGGACTGCCTCTGTTCAGAGGGAGGTGCAGAGCTGGTCTGTGGCGGATCAGTACTTTCATGCACGGTACTGGGAGGGTCGAAACCTTGAGCACGGGGTTCTACCGGCACCAAGCTAGTTGGTGTCCGATCAGGATCCTGGAGAGGGGTACCCGATAGGTCCCAAGAGTTTCCTGGTGAAATGCCATCACCCGATGTCCCACTAGGTCCTGGTGGGCAGGGAGCCAGATCCCGTAATGATACGGTAGATTCTCGGCCGTCGGAATATCGTATGTTTGCATAGGTGGGGTTGGCATCGGTTAGTTCGACCTCGTCTACAAGAGGGTCATTTTTAGACGTCCGAACGTATCTTCGGAGTAATACAGGTCCAGGAGTAGTTAGCCATGACGGGAGTGATGTCCCATGAGATGAGCGACACTGGAATCCAAAGAACCGCTCATGAGGTGTAGTATTTGTGGCTGTAGAAAGCAGGGACCGTATAGAGTGCAATGCATCCGGAAGCACTGTTTCCCATTGCTGGTCTGGTAGGCCCCGAGATCTTAAAGCGAGACGTATGGAATTCCAGATGATACCGTTATACCTCTCTACCTGCCCATTTCCGATGGGATGGTATGGTGTTGTTTTGCTTGTAGCAATTCCCCGTTCTGAGAGGTAGTCCTTGAGTTCCCTTGACATAAAGGATGGACCCCGATCTGAGTGAATATAAGCCGGCATGCCACAGAGAGAAAATACCTGCTCAAGGCAGCAGATTACTGTGGACGCCAGCATATTGGAGCAGGGGAAGGCAAACGGAAAACGTGAATATTCGTCGATCATGGTGAGCAAATATGTGTTCCGAGTTGAAGAGGGCACTGGGCCCTTAAAATCGATGCTAAGTCGTTGCATCGGTTAGGTTGCATGTATGAGTATACCATCTGAGGGGCGGAAGAACTGAGGTTTTAATTCCGCACAAAGCCGGCATTCTGAGCATATTTTCTTTACATCTCCAGTGGGAAAAGGGAGATTCCGTGATCGTACGAAATGTAGCATGCGCGTAACGCCAGGATGACACAAACCATTGTGGACATCCATGAGAGTGGAGGATGACATAGTGGAGCAGAATGCCCGTGTGAGGGTGTCCAGGGCCACATTCTCCTTGCCAGGCCGATAGAGAATGGTATAACCAAAAGAGGCCAGTTCCATCCTCCAAAGTTGTATTTTATTATTCTTAATTTTGGTTCGTTTTCGATTATCGAGCATGAAGGCGACTGATCGTTGGTCCGTGATCAATGTAAAGTGCTGGCGAGCTAGAAAATGGTTCCACTTCCGTACTGCCTCTATGATGGCTGTGGCTTCTTTCTCAACCGGAGGATAATGTAGCTCGGCACCTTGTAAGGTCCTGGACATAAATGCTACAGGACGACCTTCCTGATTCAGAGTAGCCGAGATCGCCACCTCCGAGGCATCACATTCAACCACGAAAGGGAGATTCTCATCGATGGAGTGAAGAGCCGCTTTCTCCAACTGTTTTTTGAGAAGGTTAAAGGCTGCAACAGCCGCTGTTCCCAGTGGAAATGATCTAGCATGCAGCAAGGGTTGGATTTTGTCTGAAAAATGAGGAATCCATTTAGCGTAGTATGCAAACAGACCGAGAGCCCGACGTAAAGAAGCCGGATTCTTAGGTGACGGGAGCTCTTGGAGCGGGCGAAGTCTTTCTGGGTCTGGCTTAATGATACCATTGCCTACGCAGTAGCCAAGGATGTTGATGGTCGGTTGCGACTCAACAGATTTGGATTCATTCAGGGTCAAATTACGGCGATGGAGGGCATCCCGAAATTTTTGGAGGTTGGAGTCGTGTTCCTGTTGATCGTGACCTGCAATGGTAATGTTATCAAGATAGGGAAAAGTGTCCCTTAGGTTTTCCTGCTTAACCAGGCCATCCATTCATTGCCCGTTGAAAGACAGCCACTCCATTAGTAACCCCGAATGGGAGGCGACGAAATTGGTACAGCCGTCCATTAGCCTCAAAGGCTGTGTACTGCTTATCTGAGACCTTCAAGGGTAACTGATGATAGGCACTTTTTAAATCGTAAGTTGAGAACACTTTGTATTCGGCCAGTTTATTAACCATATCATCAATGCGTGGCAATGAGTAGGCGTCCAAGTCGGTATATTGATTGATGGTTTGCGAATAATCGATGCATAGTCGCTGTTTGTGAGGTTTTAGAGGGTTCTTGACAATGACGACTTGAGCCCGCCAGGGCGACGAACATGGTTCAATGATATCCTCTGCTAGAAGTCGAGAGATTTCAGCCGCAATAAAAGATTGGTCTTCCTGATTAAAGCGCCGCGATTTCGTTATTATCGGTTGGCATTGAGGCGGAATACTGGCAAATAATGAGGGTTCATCAAGTGAAGCTGCTGATAATGCACAAAATGGTAATTTAGACGGTATATTAGAAATAGTAAGTCCGGGTTTGGATCCACCAAACTCAATGGTGAGTTTCTTATGCTGTTTTTGGAAGTCCAGCCCTAAGAGGAGATCACTACATAAGTCCTTGAGCACCGAAGGTCGGGTGGAGGGATACATACGACCATGAAGTGTCATATCAACAACACAAAAGCCGAAGATTCTGGTATTAAGTGATGACTGGGCCATCGCAATTGCCTGGTCCGATGGGAAGACATGTAGTTTCAATTTCGCAACAATCTGTTCCTTAATGAAACTATCAGTACTTCCTGAGTCAATTAAGGCATCTAAGGTATGCCCTTTAATTGAAATTTTTGTGGCTGCATGAGACAGGTTCTGTGGGCAAGCAGCAGTAATTGGTGTCGTTGCACAGAGAGTGGCTAAAACTCTCGGTGTGCTTCTTCGGGAGAGAGCTCGAGAGGAAGCTTGATAGGTCCTAGCTGGAGCATCTTGATAGGCCCTAATTGGGGCAGTTCGGTAGGCCTTAGCTGGATTGGCCCTCGTAGAGGCCCTTGATAGGCAAACTTTAGCAAAGTGTCCTTTTTTCCCGCAATAACTGCAGATTGCATTGCGAGCAGGGCAGGTTTTCCTAGGGTGAAAAGCATCTCCACAAAAGAAGCATTCCTTCCTAGATTGCCAAGAGGCTGCTAAAGTGGGGTCATCCTCCTCTTCTTCATCAGAATTATCAGAATTAGATTCCCCCATGATAGGGTTCACCTGAGACCGCTTGAATTGTCTGGTTGCAGCTACAGCAGCAGATCGAGATCTGGGCAGCTGATAGAGGTCTGCATTTCTCTTTGCCAAATCCAGTGAACAAGCTAGGTCAAAAGCTTTTTGTAGCTCAAGTGTTTTACTTTCTAGTAGACGCTGGCGTATAAATGGAGAGGCAATCCCGCAGATGAAAGCATCACGAATCATTTCTTGGCGGTACAGCTCAGCTGAGGCTGCCTGAAAGTTACAATCTACGCTGAGCCTGCGAAGTTCTTGCAGGAATTCGTCAATTGATTCCCCTGGCCCTTGTCGGGCTGTGGCCAGTAGATGTCTAGCATAGACCTCATTTGGGGTCTTCGCATACAGTTTCTTAAGTGCCCGAATCACCTCTTCATAATTATCCCAGTCATCAACATATTCGAACACTTTTGGGGTCACATAATTGACAAGTATCTTCAATTTAGCAGGAGCATCCGCTTTACATTCATTCAGAAAATTCTCAAAAGTACGATACCAATGCTTCCATACCCTGCCAGCTGCTGGTGTATTCGGGTCCAAGTCCAGACGAATAGGTCTAAGGATTTTCTCCATGATGGGTGGTTCCCTGGATCCTTAACTTCCGAGTTTGTCTGAAGGTCTAGTATTTGTCAGTGTAAATATTAAGTTACTTAAATTGATGTAAGAAAAAGGAGACTTACCATCAAGTAACTTTAAAGTAAGCTTTAAGTAACTTATAAACACACTATATACACAAGAGAGGTCTTTACCATGCCTCTGGTAGAAGCCTCTCACAATACTGAACAGACCAGTATTTATACCAGTCCAACAGGAAGTGACATATGACAGGAAGTGAGGTATGTACACAGTTCATAGTTCACAGTTCATAGTTCACAGGAAGTGATGACATAACTTCCCGGAAGTTATCATTTTTATCACACTGTCCCACCAGCGCTGGCTCTTTATGACATCAGGTGCTTTGTATGCGGCGGACAAAACTTCCTCCTGCCCCAGGTCCCATCAACAACTTGCCTCAAATGTTCTTCTGGGCGGAGACATGGTATATTCTAGGTCCCATCCAATTTTCCACCCCTTCGGTTGCACTCCAGGATGATTAACGTCAGGATTTTGCCCCAGACCGCAGGGCTTTTATACTTGATTGTGGTAACTGTACAATTTTGCCCCAGTGTTATCAGTAAAATCATCCATATAATTTAGTAATTCAAAATCCAATCCTGAGTTGTTAATTACTTATTAAAGTGCTGTGACATGCTTCTTCATATCTCCCTAAATTGTTAGCACATTTATTACACTACTGTCCTGCTACAACTGGGATAGATCCTAAAAGAAATATGCCTACAGACTTTTCAGTTACTCTTTGTACCATCTGGAATACTAATACAATTAATAACTTTCTTCAATATGGTCCAGAGAAAAGATCCATGACTATTATTATGTAAAATGAATATGTAAGTAATACAGTTCTCTCTACATACAATCTCAAATCTGTTTATGCATATAGCCCCAAGTTATACAGAATAGAATTGAATTACTGTCAGCATTAGCTAGCTGCTTGTCAAGAGTGTGTTCAGCTATATTTTATTATACATCAGCAATAAAACAACCGTGAGCTATGTATCAATACATTTTCACTAACACTATCGGGCCGAATACTGAATGGTCAAAATACACGAGTACATGGGGGACAAAGTAACAACGTTTGTGAAGAGGTCTTCTGCTACATGTCTACTTCATTCTTTGCTACTTTACAGTTCGCATTTGATCTAAAATAACTTGCCAACTTCTCTGTCCTTCAATATTTCACTGTCTCGGTAAAGGTGCTACTAAAAAAAACCTTTAACATCTCTGCCACAGCAGTGGAATTCAGCTTTAAAATATTGGATTATTTGAGATGAAAATTTGAGTTTACATTTTGCACCATTTTCACTTCAAGAAAATTAAACTTCAGAACTTTTGCTCTGTGACAGTTCAACATAATTCGGAATTACAGATATTTAAATTTGATCAGCAAGATGGATTAATGAATTATTGAATTACTTATGATGCATTCATACCCATCACCAATCACATTAACAAAAGTAATCACATCCACACCACTCAATACATTCACATCACTCATCACGTTCATCCCATTTATTACATTCAAACTACACATCACATTCAGATTATGCATTGCAGTCACACTGCTAATCACTTTCACACTGCTATTCACATTCAGATGACTTATCACGTTCACACAATTCATCATATTCACATTGTTCATGAAATTCATACTAATCATATTCAAACTATTCATCATATTCACACTAGTCATTACAATTACCTTGCTCGTCACAGTCACACTGCCTGTCACATTCACACTGCCCGTCACATTCACACTGCTCGTCACCAATATTCCCTCTAATTTTTTGGAGGTTGTGAAGCCCCTTTAACAGGTTGCGCAACCCATTCAAATTTTCGCGCATGGATGGTTTTTCGATTATAAAGCCGGTAAGCGGCCACACAGGTTAACGGGAACATTGCTCCTCACACTCACACTGCTCCTCACACTCACTGCATCAAATTGTTACTAATTACATTCAAATGACTTAATACATTCAAAGAATTCAGCTCATTCATACTACTCATCACAGTAACATTATTCATTGCAGTCACAGTAATTATCAAATTGATGATATTCAAACTACTCATAACATTTATGCTACACATCATATTTACCTATATTTATAACATTCACACTATTCATCACAATCACAGAACTAATCTCATTGAAACCTTTCATCACATTCACACTACTCGTTACATTCACATAAACCACATTGAAACCACTCATCAAATTCACACCATTCATCACATTCACATTACTGAGCAAATTCATACTAATCATATTCAAACGATTCATCATATTCACACTGCTCAACCCATTGACAGGACTCATCACATTCACATTACTCATGACATTCGTACTAATCATATTCAAACTGCTCATCTCATTCACAATACTCATCATATTTACCCTACTCATCAGATTCACACCATTCATCATCTTCACACCACTGTTCACAATCATAGCACTCATCACATTGAAACCTTTCGTCGCATTCACGCTACTTAGCACACTTACACTATTTATCACAACCTAGTTATTCATCGCACTCACAATACCCATCGCAGTCATACAACTCACCACATTCACACTATTCATAACATGACATGACTATGATGAATAATAATTTCAAACCATTCTCATTGTTAATCTGACTACAATCTGACACCATTTTGTATTAATTTGGGTAATGCTGCACGAGGTTCTGAGATTGTTTTTAACACGGCCTTATTAGCTGGGTTTGTTTCCATCAACTCATCTTATCGGGGAAGCACTGCTCTGATTATCAGTGCAAACAAACCAAAAGTCCATGCTCACTTCTACCAGTTTTACACTGCTGTTCTATGTTCTACTTTTTCCTAACAATCAACAAACAAGAAAAAATATGTCAAAATCATTAGGGATGTGAATACTGCATCAAATTTATTTACTTCTCTTCAGCTGCAAATTTAGAAATGTCTTTCACAGCAAGTTCACGGCTTTGCTTCTAGGAAGCTTTCAGGTAAAAGTAATTGGAACAGCAACCGTGTGGGCATGATTAGACAACAGCAGGGCATACAAATGCTGAGGCATTCAAAGATGCTGAAAGTCACTGCAAGCCTTTGATTTTCTTTTTGTTCAGTGATCTTTACCTACCACTGATTTTGTCCAGAAAAATCTATATTGATTTTTTTCTTTCCATAGACATTTGCACAGCTCCCTGTAAACAGAGAGCAGCATATCTGAGTCCAACAAAACTTCAAATACTACCTCTCCAGTTACAGCTTTACTTGTGTCTAATCCTGTGAGCCAACAAAAGTTCTATTATGAAATATTTCTGTGTTGGTCTTGAATTCTGAGTTTAGAAAAGTGCTGTTTATACGCTTGAACCTGTGGATGTGTAGCTTAATGTTATGTCTGGTAAATTTCAAAAAGTCAATGAATTTAGAATTCAAATTGATTTTACTACTTCAGGATTTTAAGACATTAATTCATGATTTCCCAGCACAGTATTTTTAATGAGTTTGACAAAATATATCTGATTTAATTCCCATTGTAAGATTCTAGATATTCAGAAATGTTCAGACTGACATCAGTTTAGCCAAGCCTGTTCTCAATGTGCATACTCTCCACATTATGACCTTGTGTTTCTCGAAGCTTCTAACTGTTTAAGATGAAATCTTGAGAGAGCAATGACTGGTGAAACCACAGAAGAGTTTAATTTCTTCGCACAAGATTATATTCCTAGCATCATCTCATCAGTGCTGTTTTTCCATCAGAAAATAATATTGGTTACTGCATAATTTATAGAGGGAAAATGTATTTGTTTATCTAAAGACCAGCCATAGTAGAGTTTCAACTGAATATTTATCAGCAGGTGGACAAACTATACAACTATGGAATAAGTGACCGTCCATGAACCCAGAGTGAGTAGTTCTGATGAGAACTGGTGTTTTAAGGAACATGAATAAAAGTTGGTTTAGTCTGTGGCTAGTTAGTATCAGGATGTAGATGGCCACATTTTAAGTGAGTGTTTTCAATGTCAGCTTGTTTAAGAGCCCAGATCTGTCTCCAAGTTTATTTTTATTCATTATGGGGATATGGGTGTTGTGGGCAAGGCCAGCATTTACTATCCATCCTTAATTGCCATTGCGAAGGTGGTGGTGAGCCACCTTCTTGAACCACTGCAGTCCATCATGGCAGTTTTTTTTTATATGACAGTGTGGCTTGTTGGTGACCATTTCAGAGGGCAGTTAAGAGTCAACCACATTGCTGTGGGTCTGGAGTCACGTATAGGGCAGACTGGGTAAGGATGGCAGGGCTTCTTCCATAAAGGACATTAGTGAACCAGTTGGATTTTTACAACAATCCATACTGACCACCACTAGCTTTTTATTCCAGATTTATTTAATTGAACAACTACTGTGGTGGGATTTGAACTCACCGGCTGGATTTTGCCAGCCCTGGGGAGGCGGGTTTGGAGGTGGGACTGCCGGGAAAATGGCAGAAGCTGGGGACAGGTACCCATCCCGCCCCCAACCCACCTCCATGCTATCTTCCCAGGAGGCGGGTAGCTGACCCGCACTGGTAGCCGCCTCCATGAGGCGGGAAGGGGATTACAGCCACTTAACTGCCTGTTAACAGATAGTTATCAGGCAGTTAAGAGGATTATCCCCATTTTTCCACCAGAGGCGTGGGCTTCCTGACGTCGGGAAACCCCGCCAGGGTCACTGAGGCGAGCAGTAGGTCTGTGGGGTCGGAAGGGTCCAATAGTGCGCTGTAGAGGTGAGTGATGGGTGCAAGCGTGGAGAGGTAAGTATGTGAGGTGAGTGAAAGTGATAGAAAATGTTTACTTCCCTTTGTTTCTTCCTGCAGGCTTCAAAAGTTGGGGATGCGGAAACTCTCGCCTCTCACCGCAGAGATGACAGATGGCTGCTGCATTCTCCGATGCAATAGCCATCTGCTTTCTGCTCACAAAAGAGGTTTGATGAGTCTTGAATACAAGGACTCATCAAACAACAGAGAATGTCAGCGTTTGACAGCTTCGCAGAGCTGTCAAACAATGCCAATTCATTTTGACAGATGAAACGTCATACACTGATGTTCTCAGTAACCGGCTTCACCTTAATTGGCCTGCTAAGCCCGCTGGGCGGGCTTAACAAGGTCAATCAAGGGAAAATAGCGTGGGTTGGCCACAAGTCGATGGAGGCGGGACTAAAACCCGACACGCAGCAGTCCCGCTTCCAACGCGCCCCCATTGGCAAAATCAACCCCCACGTCTCACGGATTAATTAGTTCAAGCCTCTAGATTACTACTGCAGTAACATAACCACTATGCTACCATACCCGCTGTTGAGGATCAGCCAGGCAATTTGAATCTCAAATACTCTATTATAGACACAAATATTTATAGTTATTAGAACCATGAGCAGTCTCTTTGAGAAATCTTCTAGATCATTCTTACTAGATCTTAGCCAATTTGAAATACTCTACACCTCAAAAGATTAAAATTTATATTTTTTCTAAAATATACTTCAAAGTGGTAATCACATTTTAGAGCTCCAATGAAGCTTAGGGGTCAATTTTCACTGCCTTCACCTGGCGTTAACAGCCTCAAAATCAGGTCAATAGCTTTACTGGGTAGCTAAACGGGAAGCAAGAGGAGGGGTGGGGCTGATTAGGGACCAAAAAGGAGATCTTCTTATGAAGGCAGAGGGCATGGCTGAGGTACTAAATGAGTACTTTGAATCTGTCTTCACCAAGGAAGAAGATGCTGCCAAACTCATAGTGAAAGAGGAGGTAGTGTAACCCCACTATTTAAAAAAGGTGGTAGAGAGAAAGCGGGGAATTATAGACTGGTAAGTCTGACATCAGTAGTGGGGAAAATGCTAGAGTCCATTATAAAAGATGTAATAGCAGAGCACTTGGAAAACAGTGACAGGATCAGACAAAGTCAACATGGATTTATAAAAGGTAAATCATGCTTGACTAATCTACTGGAATTTTTTGAGGATGTGGTGTATTTGGACTTTCAGAAGGCTTTCGATAAGGTCCCGCATAAGAGATTGGTGTGCAAAGTTAAAGCACATGGGATTGGGGGTAAGGTACTGACTTGGGTAGAGAACTGGTTGGCAGACAGGAAGCAAAGAGTTGGAATAAACGGGTCTTTTTCTGAGTGGCAGGCAGTGACTAGTGGAGTACCGCAGGGATCAGTGCTAGGACCCCAGCTATTCACAATATATATTAATGATCTAGACACGGGAACTAGATGTAATATCTCCAAGTTTGTAGACAACACAAAGCTGGGTGGGCGTGTGTGCTGTGAGGAGGATGCAGAGAAACTCCAGGATAATTTGGACATGTTGGGTGATTGGGCAGATGCATGGCAGATGCAGTATAATGTGGATAAATGCGAGGTTATCCACTTTGGTGGCAAAAACAGGAAGACAGATTATTATCTGAATGGCAATAGATTGGGAAAAGGGGAAGTGCAACGGGATCTGGGTGTCCTTGTGCACCAGTCGCTGAAGGTAAGCATGCAGGTGCAGCAGGCGGTTAAGAAGGCAAATGGTATGTTGGCCTTCATAGCGAGAGGATTCGAGTACAGGAGCAAGGATGTCTTGCTGCAGTTGTACAGGGCCTTGGTGAGACCACACCTTGAGTATTGTGTGCAGTTTTGGTCGCCTTATCTAAGGAAAGATCTTCTTGCCATGGAGGGAGTGCAGCGAAGATTCACCAGACTGATACCTGGGATGGCAGGAATGACATATGAAGAGAGATTAGGTCGATTAGGCTTATATTCGCTAGAGTTTAGAAGAATGAGAGGGGATCTCATTGAAACTTATAAAATTCTAACAGGACTAGACAGACTAGATGCAGGAAGGATTTTCCCGATGGCAGGTGAGTCCAGAACCAGGGGTCACAGTCTAAGGATAAGGGGTAAGTCATTTAGGACTGAGATGAGGAGGAATTTCTTCACCCAGAGAGTGGTGAACCTGTGGAATTCTCTACCACAGAAGGCAGTTGAGGCCAACTTTTTAAATATATTCAAGAAGGAGTTAGATATATTTCTTAAGGCTAAAGGGATCAAGGGATATGGGGAGAAAGCAGGGACAGGGTACTGAATTTGAATGATCAGCCTTGATCTCATTAAATGGCAGAACAGGCTCGAGGGGCCGAATGGCCTACTCCTGCTCCTATCTTCTATGTTTCTATGTTTCTATAAAGAGGAGGTACCAGAAAGGCTGGCTGTACTTAAAGCAGATAAGTCACCAGAACCGGATGGGGGATACATCCTAGGTGTAGTGTCCGCATATCAATAACACACGGACTGCAGGAGAACGGTAATAACAGGTGTTTACTGAACAGAGGGCATGCTGGAAGTAACTGTACAAATTACTACACGGTGTTATATACAGGTGTGGTCACTACTGGTACTGCAGTATACAGGGGCTGTAAAAGATAGTTCCTCTCTTAAAGGTACATACATTACAATTCCTTCCCTTTTAGATAAACAGTACATAACATTCATTTAACAATTAAATAATAACTAATTACAATTACAATTTTGTTTGTACTATATACATCAGCTGAAAGTAATCATTTATAAATTCAGTCTTTGAGGAGGCTTCCTGATCCTGTCTGGATAGCGCCTTTCTCGAGTATCCTGTTCTTGCGGCGCAGTCGATTCTGGCTCATTGTCATTGGTTGGTTCGTCAGCTTCCAATACCACTGATTCTGAGGTAGACGCAATCTGTACATTGGGTTCATCACCAGGTGCGTATGATCGTGGCAGGGGTTTGACTTGTTCCTGTGACTCTAGAATCTGGTCAGCATGGCATCTCACGATGCTCTCTCCAATGTCCACTGTGTACATTAGTGGTCCCTGCCGTGTGCATATCGTTCCTGGCTGCCATTTTTCTGTTCGGTAGTCGCGGGCCAAGACTGGTTGCCCTATCTTGAAGCTCCTGGTTGGCTTCTCATTGATGTGCTGGAATTGCTTATCCTCAACATCTCATCTTATGTTTGGTTTGAGCAAATCCTGGCGACATCTTAACCTTTGGTTAAAGAACATCATGGCTGGAGCTTGGTTGGTGACTACATGTGTCGCATTCCGGTAAGCAAACAAGAAATTATCCACCTTGTGTTGCAGTGGTATGTTGTCGCTATACATCGCCTTTATTGCTTTTTTAAAGGTTTGAACAAACCTCTCAGCCAATCCATTTGTGGCTGGATGATATGGGGCGCATGTGTAATGCTTTACCCCATTATTCCTCAAAAACGTCCGGAAATCCTCGGACACAAACTGTGGTCCATTGTCAGAGCAAATCTGTTCTTGCAAGCCATTCCTGGCGAAGATGGTCCGTAGGACTGCAATAGTTTTCTCCGTGGTGGTGGAGGACATTTTGATGACCTCTGGCCATTTTGAATGTGCATCCACGGCGATTAAAAACATTGAGTCCATAAATGGACCAGCAAAATCAATGTGTACCCGTTGCCATGGAGATGAGGGCCACTCCCATGGGTGTAGCGGGGCCTGTGGTGGAGCGTTTTGGACTTTCTGGCATCCTGTGCATCTCTTGGTCATTTCCTCAATTTCTTTATCAATTCCCGGCCACCACACAAACGCCCTGGCTAGGCTCTTCATTTTTACCCCTCCCAGATGACCCTCATGAAGCTCATTGAGCACTCTATCTCTCAACTTGGGTGGAATTACCACTCGGGATCCACACATCAAGGTCCCCCGGCACACTGACAGCTGTTCTCTCCTTGGCGAGAATGCTGGCAACAGTGAGTCGCCATGTGCTGGTCATCCCTTCACCGTCAAATCATAGACCCGAGAGCGTCAGGTCATTTCGGGTTTCCTTCTCTATACTTGAGTTTGTAACAGGTAGACATTCGACTATGGTCGAATGGAATATCTCAACAGGGTCCACTGCAGGTGCTTCCTCCACCGTAGGCAGCGGCAGGCGTGACAGCCCATCAGCGTTTCCATGCTGTTTCGTGCCCTTATACTCTATTTCGTATTGATGTGCCCCTAGAAAAAGGGACCATCTTTGCAGCCGTTGCGCCGTCATCACTGGAACGCCCTTCTTTGGGTTAAAAATGGAGACAAGAGGCTGGTGATCAGTCAGTAAGGTGAATTTCTGCCCGTGCAGATAGTGATTGAACTTCTTCACCCCTCACACCAGGCTGAGGGCCTCCCTGTCAATCTGGGCGTAGTTATGCTCAGCTGAGGTTAACGAGCGTGACGCAAAGGCTATTGGCCTCTCTGAACCGTCAAGGAATTTGTGCGACAGCACCGCTCCAATGCCGTAGGGAGACGCATCACATGCCAAACGAATCGGTAGTGTTGGATTGTAGTGGGCCAATACTTCTTTTGAAGTGATTAGGCATTTACATTTCTGAAAGGCACGCTTACACCCATCGCTCCATTTCCATGCTACTCCAGTTTGTAGCAGGGCGTTCAGTGGGTGCAGAATTGTAGACAAATTTGGCAAGAACTTATGGTAGTAGTTCACCAACCCGAGGAACGACCTCAGTTGCGACACATTTTCCGGTGCTGGAGCTTTGACTACTGCCTCAATCCTGTCTGGGGACTTATGTAACCCCTCTTCATCAATCACGTAGCCACAATATGAGATTTGTTTTCTGAAAAACTCGCATTTGGGGCAGTTGGCTCATAGCCCATATTCTTGTAATCTAGTGAGCACCTGCTCCAGGTTGGCAAGGTGTTCACTGTCATTTTCGCCCGTAACCAGGATATCATCCAAATAACACTGGGTCCCCGGGATCCCTTGCAGGACTTCTTCCATCGCCCTCGGCCAAATAGCCGGAGCTGATGCTACCCCGAATACCAGTCGGTTGTACTGGTAAAGGCCTTTGTGAGTGTTTATCATGAGGTATTTTCTAGATGCTTCTTCTACCTCCATTTGTAGATACGCTTGGGCCAGATCAATCTTCGTAAAGCGTTTCCCTCCAGATAGTGAGGCAAAAATATCTTCTATCCGCAGAAGTGGATATTGTACTGTGTGAAGGACTGGGTTCACAGTTACCTTAAAGTTGTAGTGTATGTACCTTTAAGAGCCCCTGTGTGCTGTAATACCGGTAGTGACCACTCGGGTATATGAGCCTGTATAGCGTCTTGTATCTTTTAGTTCACCTCCAGACTTTGTTCAGTAAACACCTGTTAAACCAACTACTGCATTCCATGTCTCCATTAACACATGGATACAACAGTGGCGCCGAATTGGAAACAGACTTACCTGCAATTCGGCAGCACCTCAAGGAGATCGATTCCTCAGACAAAGGTCGAAGAAAAAAAAAGAAAAAAACTGTGGTTTCACCAGCTAGCCGGGCTGGTGGAAGGTACTGCACTAATCCTTCCTGGGCAGCGGGCTGGGGCTCAATCAGGTGGCTCTGCAGCGGGGCCGAGCAGCGAGTCGGAAGGCGGAGGCAAACAGAGATGGAGGGTGCAGCACTCGGGAGACGGCCGGCGCTGCAAAGCAGGTCGGCGTTCGAACCAAGCAGAGGGAGGGAAAAGTCCCAGAGAGTCCAGCGGGAACGAGTCTCCAACTATTAAAAATATCTGTGTAAATAAAAACAGCGGAGAACAGCGTTGTCAGCAGCGGCAGCGGCGGGAAAGCACGGGAGGTGCCATTTTTTCTCGGCAGGGAAGAAAGGAAAGCGCGGGAGGCGCCTTTTTTGATTTTCAGGATGCCTAAGACTGGCAATATTATTGCTTTCGATAGTGATGTAGAGGATTGGACCACATATGTGGAAAGAGTGGAGGTATATTGCACAGCGAATGAAGTAGAGGATGATAAAAAGGCATCGGTACTTCTAAATCTGATGGGCGCAAGGACATACGGGCTGTTACAAAACTTAATCACTCCAGCCAAACCGATGGACAAGAATTTTAAGGAGATTGTTGATACCCTACAGGAGCACTTAAACCCAACACCGCTGCTAATAGCGGAATGATTCAAATTCTTCAGGAGGAATCAGCACAAGAATGAAAGTAACGCTGATTACCTCACCAAATTAAGAAAGCTGTCAAAGCACTGTCAATTTGGGGCAGGACTGGCAGATTCTCTACGAGACAAATTCATCTGCAGTCTCCTAAGTGAAAGAACACAGAAAAGGCTACTTCCTGAGAAAGATTTGACACTGGACAAGGCTTTCAGTGTGGCTGTATCATACGAAGCAGCAGCAAGAGGAGCTGCAGAGATACAGCAAAAGCCACAGGACTTCGGCACCCATGAGATGACACGGGGTTTCGAGAGATGTTATTGCTGCGGCAGATCCACCCATGACCAGAGGGACTGCTGGTTCAAGGACAAAGCATGCAGACAATGCGGAAAGATGGGACACATTGCAGGTGTATGCCGATCTGGAAACAAAAAATCCACTGACAGAAAAAAAATCAATAAGGAAAAGTACAGAAAGGTACAAATGATGACAGACAGTAGCTCCGAAGACCAGAAGAGCGATAACGACTCCAGAAACAAGAGACTAAGCTGTCTCAAATTACATAATGTAATTGCCAAAGAAGATTACCAGACCATTTGGGTTACCCTCACGATAGCGGGGTCCCCAGTTAAAATGGAGCTAGATACAGGATCAGCTCTGACCGTCATAAGTCGACGGGATTACGAGCGGCTATTTCCGCATATACCTTTGAAAGACACATCCATTATCTTGAAGACATATACGGGGCAGAAAGTATACCCCAGAGGGAAAATAAGGGTGCCTGTTGTATACAACAGCAAGGAAATACAGAAGTTGTATTTATACGTTCTGCAAGATGGTGGTCCACCGCTGTTGGGACGTGAATGGATCAGGAAGATACGTTTAGACTGGCACTCCATTCAGGCACTGACGGTGACCAGTAAGAAAAAAAATGATGATGACGTCATACCTGAATGATTAAAAGACATCTTGGCCAACGCCAAAGAAGTGTTTCAACAGGAACTAGGAACCTTGAAAAGCGTCACCGCCTCAATAAAAGTAGAAGATGCGGCAATTCCCAAGTTTTTTAAGGCAAGGCCGGTGCCATACGCAATTCGTCCAGCAGTCGAGGCAGAGCTGGAGAATTTGGAAAAGGCAGGCGTGTTATCCAAGGTAGATTGGAGCGAGTGGGCAACACCCATCGTCCCGGTCATGAAGAAAACATTGAATAATGATAAATCTGAAGAACAGAGAAAAATTCACATCTGTGGGGGCTTCAAGGTGACTGTAAACCCGGTCCTTCACATGGTACAGTATCCTCTTCCGAGGATAGTAGATAGTTTCACCTCACTATCCGGAGGGAAACGTTTCACCAAAATTGATTTGGCACAGGCATATCTACAGATGGAGGTTGAGGAGGCCTCTAAAAAGTGTCTCACGATAAACACACACAAAGGCCTGTACCAGTACAATCGACTGGTTTTCGGAGTAGCATCAGCTCCAGCTATCTGGCAAAGAGCTATGGAGCAAGTCCTGCAAGGGATACCGGGGACTCAATGCTACCTAGACGACATCCTTGTAACAGGAGAAAACGACAACGAGCACCTTGCCAATTTGGATCAGGTGCTCACTAGGCTGAGGGAACAGGGCCTACGAGCAAATCGCCCCAAGTGCGAATTTTTTCAGAAACAAGTATCATATTGTGGCCATATAATTAACGAAGAATGGTTGCATAAGTCACCTGAAAAAATTGAAGCGGTCATAAAAGCCCCAGCACCTGAAAATGTCTCACAATTAAGGTCGTTCCTGGGATTGATAAATTACTATCATAAATTTTTACCGAACTTGTCAACTGTTCTGCACCCTCTTAATGCACTGCTACAAACGGGAGTAATTTGGAAATGGCGTGAAGACTTTAAATGTGCCTTCCATAAATGCAAAGGCTTGATCACGTCCAAGGAAGTGTTGGCTCATTACAACCCAGCACTGCCAATCAGACTGGCGTGCGATGCATCCCCTTACGGCGTAGGAGCGGTATTATCGCATAGATTCCCTGATGGCTCGGAGCGGCTGATAGCTTTTGCGTCACGCTCATTGAACTCAGCTGAGCGTAACTATGCCCAGATCGACAGGGAAGCACTCAGCCTGGTGTGGGGAGTGAAGAAATTCAACCATTACCTACACGGACAAAAATTTACCTTGTTGACTCACCATCAACCCCTCGTCTCCGTATTCAACCCTAAAAAAGGCGTTCCCATTATGACAGCGCAAAGGCTACAGAGGTGGTCCCTTTTCCTAGGGGCACACCAATATGACATAGAATACAAAGGATCAAAACTGCATGGGAATGCTGACGGTTTATCGCACCTACCGTTGCCAACGGTAGAAGAGGCACCTATAGTGGTCCCAGTGGAGATGTTCCACTCAACCATAGTGGAATGTCTACCAGTAACAAATTCTACCATTGAAAAGGAAACGAGAAATGACCCGACTCTCTCACGAGTCTACGATTTAACGGTGAAGGGATGGCCAGCACATGGCGAACCACTGTTGCCAGCATTCTCGCAAAGAAGAGAAAAGCTGTCAGTGTGCCGAGGAACCTTGATGTGTGGATCCAGAGTGGTGATTCCACCCAAACTCCAGGATAAAGTGCTAAAGGAGCTTCACGAGGGGCATCAGGATGGTGTGACTAGAGGTGAGGCAGGTACGGGGATCCAGGAGGTAGTGTTGGAGGAGCCGCAGCCCTTGCACTTGTCCAACAGGTTCGAGGCTCTTACTCCCTGTGAGGATGGGAACAGGGACTGCGGGGAGGATGAGCAACCTGGCCACAGCACCGTGGAACGGGGGGCCATTCAAGTGGGGGGAGTTAAAAGAAATGTTGTAGTGGTAGGGGATAGTATCGTTTGGGGGGATAGATAGAGTTCTTTGCAGCTGAGAGCGAGAGTCCCGAAGGCTGTGTTGCCTGCCCGGTGCCAGGGTTAAGGACATCTCCTCTGGACTGGAGAGAAACTTGGAGTGGGAGGGGGAGGATCCAGTTGTCGTGGTCCATGTTGGTACCAACGACATAGATAGGACAAGGAAGGAGGTTCTGCTGAGGGAGTTTGAGCAGCTAGGGGCCAAATTAAAAAGCAGAACCACAAGGGTAATAATCTCTGGATTATTACGTGAGCCACGAGCGAATTTGGCTAAGACAAATAAAATCAGAGAGTTAAATGCGTGGCTCAAAGACTGGTGTGGGAGAAATGGGTTTTGCTTCCTGGGACACTGGCACCAGTACTGGGGCAGGAGGGAGCTGTTCCGTTGGGATGGGCTTCACTTGGCCAGTGCTGGGACTAGAGTCCTGGCAGATCATATAACTAGGGCTGTAGAGAGGGCTTTAAACTAAGTAGTGGGGGGGAGGTTCCTAGAATCCAAATAATAAAAATGACAACAGAGAAGGTCATAGACTTAGGTAGCAGTGGGGAAATTGAAAACCAGAGCGTGTCAGGAAGGGGCAGAAGGTATGGAGTAAAAGGTAAAGTAATAAAAAGGGCAAAAGCAGGAACTAAGTGTCACAAAACATCTTTGAAAGTTCTCTATCTGAATGCACGTAGCATTCGTAACAAAATAGACGAGTTAATGGCACAAATAACTACATATGGGTATGATCTTGTGGCCATTACAGAAACATGGCTGCAGGGTGACAATGCCTGGGAATTAAACATACCAGGTTATTTAACGATCAGGAAGGACAGGCAGGAAGGAAGGGGAGGTGGGGTGGCTATGTTAATAAAGGAAGGAATCACTGTAATACAGATAAATGATATTGGGTCAAAAGATCAGGATAATGAAACAGTTTGGGTGGAGGTAAGGAATAATAAGGGGGAACAAACACAAGTGGGCGTAGTCTATAGGCCTCCGAACAGTGGCAACTCTGTTGGACGGAGTATCAATCAGGAAATAGTTGAGGCTTGTAATAAGGGAACATCTATAATTATGGGGGATTTTAACTCTCATATTAATTGGACAAATCAAATTGGGCAGGGCTGCCTTGAGGATCAGTTCATTGAGTGTATTAGGGATGGGTTTCTTGAGCAGTATGTAACTGAACCAACCAGGGGGCAAGCAACCTTAGATCTGGTCCTGTGTAACGAGACAGGATTAATTAAAAATGTCCTAGTAAAGGATCCCCTTGGAATGAGTGACCATAACATGGTTGAATTCCATATTCAATTAGAGGGTGAGAAGGTTGGATCTCAAACAAGCATGCTAAGCTTGAATAAAGGAGACTATGAAGGTATGAGAGCGGAATTGAGTAGAGTGGATTGGGAAAATAGATTAAAGGGTAAGACGATACATGATCAGTGGTGTACATTTAAGGAGTTATTTTACAACTTCCAAAATATATATATTCCACTGAGAAGAAAAGGGTGTAAAAGAAAAGACAGCCATCCATGGCAAAGTAAAGAAATTAAGGATAGTATTCGACTAAAAACAAGGGCATATAAGGTAGCCAAATCTAGTGGGAGGATAGAGGATTGGGAAAACTTTAAAAGACAGCAAAAAATAACAAAAAGATTGATTAAGAAAGGGAAGATAGATTATGAAAGTAAATTAGCAAAAAATATAAAAACAGATAGTAAGAGCTTTTATAGTTATATAAAAAGAAAAAGGGTGGCTAAAGGATGAGACCGAGGATGAGACCGGGAAATTAATGGTGGGAAATATGGAGATGGCAAAAACACTGAATGAATATTTTGTATCAGTCTTTACAGTAGAAGACACTAAGAATATCCCAACACTGGACAAACAGGGGGCTAATGGGGGGGAGGAGCTAAACATGATCAAGATCACTAAGGAAGTGGTACCCGGTAAAATAATGGGATTCAAGGCGGATAAATCACCTGGACCTGATGGCTTACATCCTAGGGTCTTGAGGGAAGTGGCGGTAGGGATTGTGGATGCATTGGTAATAATTTTCCAAAACTTCCTGGACTTGGCAAAGGTCCCGGCAGACTGGAAAACTGCTAATGTAACACCCTTATTTAAAAAGGGCAGTAGACAGAAGGCTGGAAACTATAGACCGGTTAGCCTAACATCTGTGGTAGGTAAAATTTTGGAGTCCATTATTAAGGAGACAGTAACAGGACATTTGGAAAATCATAATTTAATAGGACAAAGTCAGCATGGTTTTATGAAGGGGAAGTCATGTTTGACAAATTTGCTGGAGTTCTTTGAGGAAGTAACATATAGGGTGGATAAAGGGGAACCAGTGGACGTAGTGTATTTAGACTTCCAAAAGGCATTTGACAAGGTGCCACACAGAAGATTATTGCTTAAGATAAAAAATCAAGGGATTGGGGGTAATATTCTGGCATGGATAGAGGATTGGCTATCTAACAGAAGGCAGAGAGTTGGGAAAAATGGTTCATTCTCAGACTGACAATCAGTAACTAGTGGTGTTCCGCAGGGGTCCGTGCTGGGTCCCCAACTCTTTACAATCTATATTAACGATTTGGAGGAGGGGACCGAGTGTAACATATCAAAGTTTGCAGATGATACTAAGATGGGAGGGAAAGTAGTGAGTGATGAAGACATAAAAAACCTGCAAGGGGACATAGACAGGCTAAGTAAGTGGGCAGAGATTTGGCAGATGGAATACAATACTGGAAAGTGTGAGGTTATGCACTTTGGCAGGAAAAATCGTAGAGCAAGTTATTATCTTAATGGCAAGAAACTGGAAAGTACAAAGGGATCTGGGGGTCCTGGTGCACGAAACTCAAAAGGTTAGTATGCAGGTGCAGCAAGTGATTAAGTAGGCCAATGGAATGTTGGCTTTCATTGCTAGGGGGATAGAATATAAAAATAGGGAGGTATTGCTTCAGTTGTACAAGGTATTGGTGAGACCGCACCTGGAATACTGCGTGCAGTTTTGGTGTCCATACTTAGGAAAGGACATACTTGCTCTCGAGTCAGTACAAAGAAGGTTCACTCGGTTAATCCTGGGGATGAGGGGATGGACATATGAGGAGAGGTTGAGTAGATTGGGACTCTACTCATTGGAGTTCAGAAGAATGGAGGCGATCTTATTGAAACATATAAGATTGTGAAGGGTTTGGATCGGGTGGATGCGGGGAGGATGTTCCCGATGATGGGTGAAACTAGAACTAGGGGGCATAGTCTTAGAATAAGGGGCTGCTCTTTCAAAACTGAGATGAGGAGGAACTACTTCACTCAGAGGGTGGTAGGTCCATGGAATATGCTGCCCCAAAAAGCTGTAGAAGCTACATCATTACATAAATTTAAAACAGAAATAGACAGTTTCCTAGAAGTAAAGGGAATTAAGGGTTATGGGGAGCGAGCAGGAATTTGGACATGAGTCTAGGTTCGGATCGGTCATGGCCCTGTGGGTAGCGGAGTGGGCCCAGGGGCCGTGTAGCCTGATCCTGCTCCTATTTCGTGTGTCTAATTCTGTTAGATTCAGGAGATGGTTCTGTGATAGTGGATTGGCGGTTAGGATCAGATCAGCCATGATCTTATTGAATGGCGGAGCAGGCTCGAGGGGCCGATTGGCATACTCCTGCTCCTATTTCTTATATTCTTATGTTCTTATGAGTGAAAATGAAGAACCTAGCCAGACCGTTTGTGTGGTGGCCAGGTATCGATGGAGACATCGAAGAAATGACCAAGAGCTGTCTAGGATGCCAGAAGGTCCAAAAAGCCCCACCACAAGCCTCTCTACATCCATGGGAGTGGCCCTCATCTCCATGGCAAAGGGTACATATCGACTTTGCTGGTCCATTTATGGACTCAATGTTCTTAATCGCAGTTGATGCACACTCCAAGTGGCCAGAGGTAATAAAGATGTCCTCCACCACCACGGAAAAAACCACCACAGTATTAAGGACCATATTTGCCAGGAATGGGCTGCCTGAACAGATCTGTTCTGATAATGGACCGCAATTTGTGTCCGAAGAATTCATGAAGTTCTTAAAAAACAACGGGGTTAAGCACTACACGTCCGCCCCATACCATCCCGCCACCAATGTCCAGACCTTCAAGAAGGCCATAAAGGCCATGGGTAATGAAGACATAAATCTACAACATAAGGTAGATAACGTCTTGTTTGCGTACAGGAATGCAACACATGTGGTTACAAACCAAACTCCCGCCATGATGTTTTTCAATAGAAGACTAAAATGCCGGCTGGATTTGATCAAGCCAAACATCAGAAGGGACGTAGAGAACCGGCAATTTCAAGGCATGAATGAAAGGCCAACTAGAACCTTCCAGATAGGCCAACCAGTTTTGGCCCGGGACTACCGTACCGAGAAATGACAGCCTGGAACTATTTGCACACGACTAGGACCGCTGATGTATACCGTGGACATTGGAGAAAGCATAATAAGGCGCCATGCTGACCAGATCATAGAGTCATCCGAAAAGGGACAACCTACTCCACAACTCTATATGCCTAATGATGAAGCAGAGATACCCATAGTATCTACCTCCGATCCGGTGATACTGGAACCCGATGAACCCGACACTGGCATTCAAGCCGAATCGACCTTGCCAAAAGAACCTACTACACCACCGAAAACTACTACACCACCGAGGCGTTATCCGGACCGAGCCAGGAAGCCTCCAGAGAGACTGACTTATAATTGATTAACTGCAGCAAATGTGTAGATTATTGTTCTTGTAAACATGTTCATTAATGATTACTTAAAATGTTATGTACTAATTATCTAAAAGGGGAGGAATTGTAGTGTATGTACCTTTAAGAGACCCTGTGTACTGTAATACCGGTAGTGACCACTCGGGTATATAAGCCTGTATAGCGTCTTGTATCTTTTAGTTCACCTCCAGACTTTGTTCAGTAAACACCTGTTAAACCAACTCCTGCATTCCGTGTCTCCATTAACACACGGATACAACAAAAGACCCCACAGATGCGAACCTTCTTCGGCTCCCCAGGCGTGCTGCTCAATGATTTCTTCATTACAGGAACGATGGGTGTGGCCCACTCGCTCCAGTCCACCTTGGACAGCACACCCGAATGCTCCAGACTCTCCAGCTCTGCTTCGACGGCTGGGCGGATCGCATACGGTACCGGTCAGGCCTTAAAAAACTTTAGGTTTGCGTCATCTTCAATTTTTTTATCATTGCCGTTATGCCTTTTAGAGTCCCAAGTCCTTGCTGGAACACCTCTTTCGCGTCAGTTAGAATTTTTGACAGTCGTCCAGGTGTGACGTCGTCATCCTATTTGTCAGCCACAGTTAGCGCCTGAATGGAATGCCAATCCAATTGTATTTTTCCGATCCATTCACGTCCCAATAATGGTGGTCCTCCATGTTGTAGTATATATAGATACAGTTTCTGTGTTTCCTTGCCGTTGTATTTAACGGGCACCCTTATTGTTCCTCTGGGGTAGACTTTTTGCCCCGTATATGTCTTCAAGACAATGGACGTGTCCTTCAAGGGTATGTGTGAGAATAGCCGCTCGTAGTCTCGTCGATTCATGACTGTTAGGGCTGATCCTGTGTCCAATTCCATCTTTACTTGGGACCCTGCAATCATGAGGGTGACCCAAATGGTTCGGTGATCCTCCTTTGCGATCACTTTGTGTAATTTTAGACAACTTAGTCTCCTGCTCCCGGAGTCATTATCACTCTTCTGATCTTCTGAACTACTGTCCGTCATCTTTTGTGCTTTCTTGTACTTTTCCTTAGTAGTTCTTTTAGTGTTGGTTTTCTTTCCCGACCTGCAGACTCGTGCTATGTGTCCCATTTTTCCACATTGCCTGCATACTTTGTCCTTAAACCAGCAATCCTTCTGGTCATGGGTTGTTCTGCCGCAGCGATAGCACTTTTCTGCTCCATATGCCATTTCATTGGTGCTATATTCTTACGGTTTCTGTTGTATTTCCGCAGCTCCCCGTGCTGCTGCTTCGTAAGATACTGCAACGCTGAAAGCCTTTTCTAGCGTAAGGTCCTTTTCCGAAAGTAGTCGGTTCTGGGTTCCTTCACTCTGGAGCCCGCAGACAAACTTATCCCTTAAGGTATCTGCCAGTCCTGCTCCGAACTGGCAGTGTTTCGATAACTTGCGTAGTTCCGTAAGATAGTCAGCATTACTCTCGTCTTTGTGCTGGTTTCTTTTATGGAACTTGAATCTTTCTGCTATCAGCAGCGGTGTAGGGTTTAGATGTTCCTGTAAGATATTGACAATCTCTTCAAAGCTTTTGTCCATTGGTTTAGCTGGGGTAATTAAATTCCACAATAGGCCGTACGTTCTCGCGCCCATCAAATTCAATAATACCGATGCCTTCTTTTCATCGGCCACCTCATTTGCCTTGCAGTACACTTCAATTCTTTCCACATACGTGGTCCAGTCTTCTATTTCGTTGTCGAAAGCAGTGATGCTGCCACTCTTCGGCATCTTGGGTGGTTTAAAATGGCGCCTCCCGCGCTTTTCCTTCTTCCCCAATGGATTAAAATGGCGCCTCCCACACTTTTCCTTCTTCCCCCGCTGCTGCCAATGCTGCTCCTAGTGTTCTAAATAGTAATGGTGGCGCCCCACGGCTTTCTGCGCGTTTCTCTTCTGTTAATTAATTTTCTTCGTTTTATTCTTCTTCGACGCTGTCCACTGCGTGTCTCTTTTCCTTCCCCCTTTTTTAAATTTTCTTTAACGCTGCCCGGCTCTTGAGCACCGGCCGCGCCCTGTGCGCTCCACCCTCTCTCTCTCTTTTTCTTCCCGACGACGCTGCTCGGCCCTCTTGCAGAGCCGCTCAATCGAGCTCCAGCCCGCCGCAGTCCGGGAAGGGTCAGCGCACTACCTGCTACCAGCCCGATTTGCTGGAACACCTTGACTGGAGAACCAAGCCCAGCTCTCCACAGCTTCCCCTGCGATTCTCTGAACTCCGATGGATCACTGGGCGGTTGCCCATGGTCGACGCCCGTTGCTCTGGCTTCGACCTCCAAGAAGCTTCTTTTCAGGGATGGATCCCAGTGAGGTGATGCAGTACTGCAGGTGAGTTTGAACCTGCTCGTCGCCACTGTCGTGTCCGCGTATCAATAACACACGGACTGCAGGAGAACGGTAATAACAGGTGTTTACTGAACAGAGGGTATGCTGGAACTAACTGTACAAATTACTACACGGTGTTATATACATGTGTGGTCACTACTGGTACTGCAGTCTACAGGGGCTGTAAAAGATAGTTCCTCTCTTAAAGGTACATACATTACACTAGGATGCTGCAGGAAGTTAAGGTGGAAATCGTGGAGGTACTGGCCATCATTTTCCAATCCTCCTTGGATACAGGAGTGGTGCCAGAGGACTGGAGAATTGCAAATGTTACAGAGAGTAATGGTGAATGGTTGTTTTTCAGACTGGAGGAAGGTTCCCCAGGGTTCGGTACAAGGACCACTGCTTTTCTTGATCTATATTAATGACTTGGACGTGGGTATACAGGGCACAATTTCAAAATTTGCAAATGACACAAAACTTGGAAGTATAGTGAACAGTGAGGAGGATAGTGATAGACATCAAGGAGACATAGACAGGCTGGTGAAATGGACGGACACGTGGCAGATGAAATTTAACGCAGAAAATGTGAAGTGATACATTTTGCTAGGAAGAACGAGACGAGGCAATATAAACTAAAGGGTACAATCCTAAAGGGGGAGCATGAACAGAGAGTCCTGGGGGTATATGTGCCCAATCATTGAAGGTGGCAGGGTAGGTTGAGAATGTGGTTAAAAAAGCATATGGGATCCTGGGCTTCATAAATAGAGGTATAGAGTACAAAAGCAAGGTAGTTATGATGAACCTTTATAAAATACTGGTTCGGCCTCAACTGGAGTATTGTGTCCAATTCTGGGCACTGCACTGTAGGAAGGATGTGAAGGCCTTAGAGAGGGTGCAGAAAAGATTTATGAGACTGGTTCCAGGGATGAGGGACTTCAGTTATGTGGTAGACTGGAGACACTGGGGTTGTTCTCCTTAGAGCAGAGAAGTTTGAGAGAAGATTTGATAGAGGTGTTCAAAATCATGAGGGGTCTGGGCAGAGTAGATAGAGAGAAACTGTTCCCATTGGCGGAAGGGTCGAGAACCAGAGAACACAGATTTAAGGTGATTGGCAAAAGAACCAAAGGCAACATGCGGAAAAACATTTTTACGCAGCGAGTGGTTATGATCTGGAATGCACTGTCAGAAAGGGTGGTGGAGGCAGACTCAATCATAGCTTTCAAAAGGGAATTGGATAAGTACTTGAAGGAAAAAATTTTGCAGGGCTACGGAGAAAGGGCGGGAAGTGGGATGAGCTGAATTGTTCTTGCAGAGAGCCAGCACGGGCTCGGTGGGCCCAATGGCCTCCTTCTGTGCTGTAACCTTTCTATGATTCCATGATTCTATGGTTCAACTGCTCCATTAACACTGGTGATATGGCTGGCTCCTTTTTGAAAGGGCCTTCTGCTGGGTGTCCAAAGCGCTCGTCTGTTTCAGGCGAAACTAGGAACCCGATTACCATTTTTGATTTGAACTGATCGAAGCGTGCGCCATGCAGGCTCCAATCAGTTCTATGGGCGATGGAGCCAAAGAGGCTCCCCATGGGTAAGTGTCAATAAATACTCTGGGATGCTGTTGCCCCTGGACCCCCACCCTTCACGATCACGACCCACTCCCACAACTTGCCCTGCTGGCGGCCACCCCGGCCTGATGTTAAGGCCACAATCTGGCCAGCTGCACCAGGATGTGCATTTGACGCCCTGCAACTTGCCTGGTAAATGAGACCGGGCCCTCAAAATCGCAGGTGCCTCTTCACCGTTGTAACGGGACGCCAATCAGTCGCCCAAAATTCAAAATAATTCCCTAAGGCTTTATCCTTTTGGTTTATGACATTATCCGAATGTTCTTGTTAAGATTGCTATCATATCATCTCTTCCAGGTATCCATTATTCGCTATGGTGTGCATGTTCAATCCATTTTCTCCTCGGACTGCGTCTGATGGTGATAGAGGCAAGGTTGAAAGTGTGTTGTTAATTAATTCCTGTCTTCACTAACATTTGCATGGATTAGAGTGTAGATAATAATGTGGAGTCACTGCAATTGAATGCAAAGCAATGATATTCCTTGGGCAGTGTGTGCTTTATTCTTCATTAGCAAAATCAGAGAAAAATAATCAACAAACAGTTCGGTAATTCTTAGAACATAGTTATGACGTTGTTAGTTTCATTGCTTTTTGGTGGTTAATATAAGAACATAAGAGTTAGAAGCAGGAGTAGGCCATACGGCCCCTCGAGCCTGCTCCGCCATTCAATAAGCTCAAGGCTGATCTTTGACCTCAACTCCACTTTCCTGCCCTTTCCCCATATCCCTTGATTCCTCTGGAGTCCAAAATTCTATCTATCTCAGCCTTGACGGAATGACTGAGCATCCACAGCACTTTGGGGCAAAGAATTCCAAAGATTCACAACCCTCTGAGTGAAGAAATTGCTCCTCATCTCAGTCTTAAAAGGCCGGCCCCTTATCCTGAGACAATTCCCCCTAGTTCTAGACTCTCCAGCCAGGGGAAACAATCTGTCAGCATTTATCCTGTCAATCAATGTATTATACTCATCTGTACTATAGTATTATACAGGAAACTTTTGATTAACCGGCCCCTAAATAACCGGAACGCTCTATCCACCGGCAAAACTCAGGAGTCGGTTCAGGTAACATTTTTTACTTTTAGTTACTTTTTAAACTCCATTTGTTGCTGTGCAAGGGTGTAGCTGAAGCTGTTGCTAAGCTACAGAGATGCTTGCAACTTGTGCCGATTGTTTTGAAGCTGGGGTTTGTTGCTTTATACGGAGCTCTGAGCTCCGTATCTTTTACTATAGCGTTCGGTTATCCGGAATTGTTGATGAACCGGCAACACGTTGGTCCCGTCCGTGCTGGATACCAGAAAATTTCCTGTAGTCTGTTTTCAGCATTTGTTTTCCTGAATTTCAATTGATTAATATTGTTTTCTATTACTGTATGTTGAAACATTTTGGGTTTAAAAAAATCATATTGACTGCCTTGTATTTATTATTGATACTAAAGAGCTGAGCAAATTAGCACCTTTATTTGGATTTCAAGTACATAAAGAAAGTGTTGGATAATATTAATGTATTTAATAGCACACAATAGCTTTGAAACTTTTGAGATGGAACTACTGCCTTCATGTAAAATGTTTGAAAAATTGGTTTCCAATTTTATACAATCACGTCATACAATGATGCAATCCTCTTCTCCCTCCCAAAAGTTTCCAAACACTTTTCCATTAAAGTAACACCATTTGAAGGCAATACAGTTAATGAGCAATTGTCTAAAGCAACAATATCATTAAAGAAATTGCTGAGACCATAAAAGCTAATTTATGTTGTAAAACGTGCATAGCTTTCTCATTTTACTTATTCTACATAGTGATTATTGTTGATGTATGAGGTAAATATGCGCTCTGTGTGTCCTCTCACTTGCTTCATTTAACACCAGAAAAACTATTTTGGATATTCAATACGCAATGTTTGTGGCCATCCCAAACTCAGTTAGTTGCACTTTTGTGCCAATCTGATACGATAACGACAAGCTCTTGCATTCATAATTAGAGGAATAAATCCAAGGTATGAAAAAGGTACTGTTGGGAACTGACCTGAAAGAGACACTTTAATCACAGTAATGAATTAACACTACAGTTGCTAGGAAATAGCACTTTTGAGTACCTGACAGGAATAAAAACACAAAAAGAATGATGTGCATGGTCTAAAAGTATAACAGTAAGGTTAATTTGGTCTTAGCCACCCTCCAGTAGAAGGTGAACATAATAATTTTGCTCTGGAGAAAAGATACCATATGAATAACGTTGGCTGGAACTTTCACTTCAGAGTCGGGTTGGGTGCATGCAGGCCATGTAGCGGGTCGGGAACGCGATGTGCTGATCAGCCCGTTCCTCAGTGTGACTTTAACATAATGACCCCAATTAAGCCAGCCATGCGCGTTTCCTGGCCCTATTAAAGGATGCAGATCTGATGATGTGATCGCTGATTAATTTCCAGCACCCATATTTAAAGCAGCCTTGCACACAAGTCATTTGAAGGTTAGTAAAGGAGTGTGTAAGCATCAATGTAAAGGTTAGATTTATTTTGCAAACATAAAAAAATGAATACCCAAAGGCAGAGGGCTGCACCCTGGTTTACAGATGCCTCGCTGCATATTCTGGTGGAGGCAGTACGAGCATGCAGGGAGGTCCTCATCCCAGCAGATGGGCACAAGAGAGCTCCCCAAGAGACTAAAAGGGCCTGGCTCAAAATAGTGGAGGTCAGCAGCTGGGAGGTTGTGAGGAGGATCTGGATCCAGTGCAGGAAGAGATTCAATGATCTGAAGAGGTCAAGATAGGTAAGTGCAATGCCACACTCACCTTCATCCTGATGGTCATGTCACCACATCCCCATCACTCTGCCTTCCCAAGCCTACTCCTGCACATCATTCCTCACATCAATATACCTTGCAGGTCCACCCATCCCTCTCTCTCCATGTACATACTCACATCCCCATCTGACTAACCACCACTGACACTCACCCTCATCCGAATGCAATCATATCAAGTAACACCAAAGAAGGAGGCCATTTGGCAATGTCACACCACTCCCTCATAGTCACTCTCTACAGTTGTAACCCATACATTCCTTACAAGCATTCCATCACTCTCACGCAAACTTCTTTTCTTTTCCTCCTTGCAGGAGAAAAGAGCCTGCAACAACAGGAAGAGACAGAGAACCGGAGGTGGCCCTCCAGTCTTTAGTAATTTAACTGCAGCAGAGGAGGTGGCTCTGGAGGTGTCGAGAGTTGCAGAGCTGCTGGCGGTCGGAGAGCGAGAGAGGGGGACATCTCAGCAACCTGGTGACAAAATTACATCTCATACAGCCACATGGCATACAGCTGTCACTCACATGGGGACTGATGTCAGCAATGTTCATCATGTGCATAATGGTATTGTTACCCATTCGTAATATAACATTTCTAAATCATCTCTTTACTCTCTCACAGGTCCGTCAAGAGCAGCCACCTCGCCCCCACCCCCCACCCCACTGTCCAGCTGGAGGAGGAAGACGACTCCTCAGAGGAGCCTCCAGCCTCTGAGGGTACACCATCACCAGACTCAAGCGCACCCAGCACCAGCAGAGAGGCGCACACCTCGGTGGGTCCTATGCAGAATAGAGTAGTGTTGTCACCTGGTGTCTCACTTCACAAGTGAGCAAGGGCAGATAGTGTTGACAGGGACAGCAGTGGAGACTTCTCGCCAGAGGGTGCAGGACGCTCCAAGCTTTGCTCAGCTGCATGCAGATGCTGAGCCTCGAGGGCCATCGAAAAAGAGGGTGATTCTGGAGGGGCAGCAAGAAATGCAGGAGGCTCTGGCAGGTTTTGCAGCCGTGATGTCTGCAAATGTGCAGACAATAGAGGAGTCCATCTCCAACATGAGCACCACCATGTTGCAGGCGATGGCGATGATGTGGTCTTCCATGGAAAGGATGGCACCTGCATGGAGCAGCTAATGCGCCACTCACATGAGCACATGCTATCTGATGTAAGAAAACTACTCGGCACTTGGTCAGAGTATTAAACAAGGCTTTAATCGACTGTTTCACAACATGGAAGTCTAGTTATCCTTCACTAGTTCCTGTTTACAAAATGTCCCTGAGCAAGCTGGGCCCGTGCCTGAGTATTTATACTCTCCCTGGACAGCGCCACCAGCAGGCCGCCCAGTATATTTCATAAGTCATTTCTACATAAATGGCATGATTTATGTCACTATCTATGGAGAACAGATGCTAGAGGCTCATAGACCTCCTCTCTAGGAGGGGTCTAAAAGTAGACTTGGGCACTCACGGTTCCACTGCTGTGCAGCAGGGTGCTCTCCAGCTCCTTGCTAGCAGGGAAGTGCGGGTGGCCCATAAGGGGGATGATGGTGAGAGGGGACATGGAAGTGGGGACTCTTCTTAAAGCACTCACACTTCTCCCCCATTGCCTCCCCCTCAGTCAGAGCCCCACATGCTTCCTTGGATCCCGATGGCTGAGTCTGCCCTTGCACAGTTGCAGGAGGAGCAGTCTTTGGCGGGGCCCTCACAGGCTCCAAAACCCAAAGGACATCCACCAAAAGTGTCTAAGCAGTCACAGCAGGGAAGTGAGCAGCCTGTCTCTACCTCTGCTGAAGCTACAGGGGTTGCACCTCATAGAAGCACTCTGAAATGAAAAATGACACAATCTTAGATGCACAAGGGTGTATAAAGCAATGTTATCGTTAAGGTTCCGTTATTGTTATGAAACATATAAATGTCTTTATTTTCACTACATTCCAGTCTTGCCCATTTTTGCCTGCTACCTTGGAAGTGGCTTTTGTGACTTGGAGTGAATGTTGAGACATTAATTGACCTTGAGCTATGGGGCTTAGGGTGAAAGGAATGGGTTGGTCATTGTAGGGATGCTTTATGGTATTATGGGGGGTGGGGGTGGACTTAGCACAGCATATGGCAACCATATGTGTGGATTGGAGCAAGTTAAGCAAATCTGGCTATGATGAGGTCATCTCTGGCCTCCTGGGCAGCAATGTGCGCCACTGCTGGTGCCACCTCCGCCTCAGGTTTCTGCTCCTCCTCCTCTTCCTCATCTTCCAGCTGATGCTCCTCCTCCTCCTCTGAAGAGGCTGTGTGATATGCGCCTTGCTCCTCATGCAGCTCCAATCCTTGCTATTGCACTATGTTGTGCAATGTGCAGTAAACAACGACAATTCTGGAGACCCTAGCGTACTGAAGGGCTCCTTTAGATCTGTCAAGGCACCTGATGCACATCTTGAACATGCGTATTGTTTGCTCTGTGTCACATCTGGTGGACATGTGGCTGTCATTGTAACGTGCCTCAGCCTCATTAATTGGCCTCCTGAAGGGTGTCATGAGCCACATCTTTAGTGGATAGCCGTTGTCTCCAAGCAACCAGCCAGTAAGTGTGTTTGGAGTTGCGAGGAGCCGAGGGAGGGTGGATTGGCGCAGCATGAAAGAGTCATGACAGCTGCCAAGGAATCTGGCGCACACATGCAGGATCATCTTCCTATGGTTGCAGATGAGCTGTACATTGAGGGAGTGGAAGCCTTTGTGGTTCACAAACACTCCTGGGTGATATGGGGGTGCCATGATGGACACATGTGCGCAGTCGATGACATCCTGCACCTGTGGGAAGCCAGACAGAGCTGGAAAGCTGAGCACCTGCTCAGTAACACTGACTTCATCAGTGGCAAAGTTGACATAATTGGTTTCCTTGTTAAACATGGCATCGGTGACCTGGGTGATGCTGCAAATTTTTGCTGCAGACCCTGGAAGGAGCCTGAGGTAAAGAAGTTGAGGGCAGTGGTGATTTTGACAGCCACTGGTAAGGCATGTCCACCAGGTCCTCTGGGCTGCAGGTCTGATTCCAATAAGCTGCAAATGTCTGCGATGACCTGGCGCATTAGCCTGAGCCTCCTTTGGCACTGCAGCTCAGTTATTTTGAGGCAGCTCATCCTCTGCCTGTAAACCCTGTGTTGGGGGTATCACCTCTGGAAATGAGGGACTTCAGTTACTTTGATAGACTGGAGAAGCTGGGATTGTTCTCCCTGGAGCAGAGTAGATTGAGAAGAGATTTGATCGAGGTGTTCAAAATCATGAGGGGTCTGGACAGAGTAAATGGAGAGAAACTGTTCACATTGGCAGAAGGGTCGAGAACCAGAGGACACAGATTTAAGGTGATTGGCAAAAGAATCAAAGGCAACGTAAGAAAAAAAAAATTTTACGCAGCGAGTGGTTAAGATCTGGAATGTACTGCCGGAAAGGGTGGTGGAGGCAGACTGAATCACGGCTTTCAAAAGGGAGTTGGATAAGTATCTGCAGGAAAGAAATTTGCAGGGCTACGGGGAAAGGGTGGGGGTGTGGGGCTAGCTGAAGTGCTCTTGCAGAGAGCCGGCATGGGCTTGATGGGCCAAATGGCCTCTTTCCATGCTGTAACCATTCTATGATTCATTCTATGATTTTATGGTGCAGCCCTGCGTTGAACCCCTCTTTCCCGTGGAGCATCAGGTCATTGAGGAAAAGGCTGGTGTTGTGGTTGCTGCTGGTGGTTCTAATACTGACTAGCAATGTGCTGAGAGTAGCTCCTGAGCTTACAGAAATGACCTGCAAACTCCAGGGTGGAAAAATTCGGTTGTGCTCCCTTTGGGGCGCTAACTTCGCTGGGGCGCAACCCAATTTTCCCCCCAGAAACCTACATCTGTGCACAAAAAGGCATCAGCAAGAGACTTTCCCTTAGGCAACTAATGGGGTGTAAGGTGTGAGTATATATGTGGTTTTCCCAGCTGTCAATTAATGCATTCGCACAATGGCCACTGAGCTTCCGCTTCCCCTTCACAGGCGAGTTTCCCAAGCTGCGTGCTTCCCATGCTCCGGCCGTTAAATTCAGAAGCTGCTGCTAAAAACCCTCTTAAGGGTCTGACAACAAACAATTAATATTAATGATTCAGAACTTCGGGTCCCCACGGGTGAGTACGCAATGTGTACTCATGCGTAGGCCCAACAAAAGTGTCGGTTTCGTGCATGCACTGTGCATGCGCGGGAAACCGGAACTTCCGTTTCCTTAAAGGAACAGGTTCACAGGTTGAACGCGTGCGCCGGAGAGACAGCGCGTACGCCTGGAACTTCCGTTTTTTTGCAGCTTTTCCCGGGTGGGTAAGTCTCCAGCAGTTACGCTTTTAAAAAGCAGTCGCAAGGTCTGCTTTTAACAAGGTAAGTGGTGAATTAAGTTAAATTAAAACATTTTTTCCACAGGTTTATTATTTTTAAATACTTTAAAGAACGGTAAGTTTATTTTTAGCCCGGTTAGAAACTGTAATTAATTTTTTCAAAAATTTAAATTATTGTTTAAAATAGTTATTTTATGTAATTTCTAGTTATTTTAAAAATGTGATTTAAAAAAAAATGTATTTGAAGTTTTAGTGATGTTTTGTCAAATCTATGAATACAGATTCCCTGCTACCATTGGCTCTCCATGGCCCACGCGATCCCAGGGGACGCTTCGAACTAACTGCGCCCCTGGGATACGCAAGCACTGCGCGCCGGCAGCTGGAGCAGGCCCAGGATCAGAATCCCACGCGAGCCCAGGTCGGAGGCTTGTACCTACGGGATGCCTCTGACCCGAATTTCTGGAAATGAGTTGAATTAGGTCGCACACCTCTGCTGATAGGGTCCATGGCGCGCTTGGAAACATGTCCGAGATAAAGGCACGAGCAGGCGGGATGATGGCGAGATCCCAACGCACTGCCTATTTCTGCTATTTTTATAGCCGACCCACCTCCAAACCCGCATGCATGGCAACGGGAACATTCCGCCCATTGTCTTGTTGCTATTTTCTCTTGTTTATGAGGTTTAGGATTCACAGATGGATCTGCTAACATAAGAAAGCTCATGGTAGTTATTTAATCAGTTTGAAACATACAAATATACTGATCTGACACTTGACCAAATTCAAATTACAACTGAGATCCTTCATGAAGGTGTTAAAGAGGCTAAAGAAAGTTCTGAGTAAATATATTAATATTTTTTATTATTTGTTCATGGTGTGTGGGCGTCGCTGGTATGGCCAGCATTTATTGCCCATCACTAATTGGTGGTGGTGAGCCGCCTTCTTGAACCGCTGCAGTCTGTGTGGTGAAGGTACTCCCACAGAGCTGTTAGGTGGGGAGTGCCAGGATTTTGATCAGCGACGATGAAGGAACGGTGATATATTTCCAAGGCAGGATGGTGTGTAACTTGGAGGGGAACTTGCAGGTGGTAGTGTTCCCATGCGCCTGCTGCCCTTGTCTTTCTAGGTGGTAGAGGTCGCGGATTTGGGAGGTGCTGGCGAAGTAGCCTTGGTGAGTTGCTGCAGTGCATCTTGTAGATGGCACACACTGCAGCCACGGTACGCTGGTGGTGGAGGGAGTGAATGTTTAAGGTGGTAGATGCCAATCAAGCAGGCTGCTTTGTCCTGGATGGTGTCGAGCTACTTGAGTGTTGTTGGAGCTGCACTCATCCAGGCAAGTGGAGAGTATTCCATCACACTCCTTCCTTGTGCCTTGTAGATGGTGGAAAGGCTTTGGGGAGTCAGGAGATGAGGCATGAATCGCAGAATACCCAGCCTCTGACCTGCTCTTGTTGCCACAGTATTTATGTAGCTGGTCCAGTTAAGCTTCTGGTCAATGATAACCCCCAGATATAATATCACATGGTTGGTCACATGGTTGAGTATGAGCATGCTCAGTTTGCTCTGGCCTAGTAAAGCAAGCACATGAACTAGCAGCTCATCATGTCTCTGTCCTTCATTTGTTCTGGCCACATATATTACAACTTCCAACCCTGAGAATAGAACCCAGGGCTGGAGCAGGGATGGGTAGCTCAGCACAATCCCCACTACCTACTATGAGAGGCTATAGGACTGGGGGAAAGGGAAGGACCTTGTGACACCAGTCCCCTACCACACCACCTCTCAAAAAGCCAAGGCAGGGATGGAACAATGAAAAGCAGTTTACCACCCTCAATTAAGAAAAAATGCAGGTGGACAGAAAGGGCAGCTAATCCTCCTCCCACTTGAATCAGGGCCTACTGGAGGTAAGGGCAGTCAACCGAGCAGCCCCCCAAACCCTCCCACATCCCCACACCCAACCAAGCTGAGAGAGTTTGCTGGTCTCTCTCCTACCTGAGGTAGTTTCCCTGCCTTTGCTGATCTCCATTCTCCTCTCACCAATCCCACTTTCTCCAATTGTCAGCTGTGGCTCAGTTAGTAGCACTCTCGCCTCTGAGTTAGAAGGTTGTGAGGTTCAAAGCCCACTCCAGATACATGAGCACAAAAATCAAGGCTGACACTTAAGTGCTGCACTGTTGGAGGTGCCGTCATTTGGATGAGACATTAAAACTGAGGCTCCATCTCAGGTGGATGTAAAAATACCGTGGCACTATTTTGAAGAAAAGCAGGGGAGTTACCCCCAGTGTCTTCTCTAATATTTATCCCTCAATCAACATTACAAAAAGAGATTGTCTGCTCATTATCAGATTGCTGTTTGTGGGGCCTTGCTGTGAGCAAATTGGCTGCTGTGTTTCCTATATTACAACCGTGACTACACTTAAATAGTACTTCATTGGCTGTAAAGTGCTTTGGAACGTCCTGAGGTCGTGAAAGGTGCTATATAAATGCAAGTCTTTCATCCCGTTCTCCTTCCCTCTCCCTTTCCCAACCTCCTCACTCTTTTTACTTCCCTCCTCCTCCATCTCCCAACTTCCACTCCTCCTTTTCCCTCCTATCCACCTCCTTTCACCTCCCTGTTCTCCCCTTCCCCTCCTCCATCTGGATGCAGTTATCCTCCGCCCTCAGCCCTGATTAGCCTGAATATTGCTCTTGGTCCGGAATCCCTGAGATTGATGAGTAAATTGAAATATTTTGAATTCTTCTTTGTGACCCGCTTCTTTTCTTCTGTTAACACAAAAATACACAGTGCCTCACAAAATAGTGGGCTGCTTTGAACACCCTGAATATATTAGAAGCTATTTCTCTTGAGTGAGGAGGAGCGCTGTAGTTATTTATTGGAATCACTGAGAAAGTCATAAGGTTTTATGAGATCAAACTCTATGCGCATAATTGCATATGTTACAATTTGGTGGTGGTGGGGGAATATAATTTATCAAAACTTCATAGTCAACATGCTGAAAGCAGTGAAATGGCACAAATCAATCATATCAAACAGCAAGCTCACAAAAGGCAATATCTTTGCTGTGCTATCCTTTCTTAGGGTCCTAGTAGAACTAGAAATTATTAGTCATCAGACGGAAACATCAGTGAGAAAACCAAGTAAAATATTAATATTACTTCAAATGGGTAAGCTATTATTTGCTCAAAATCTAAGAAGATACTTGATTGTTTGAGAGAAAAGTTTTCTTTCATAGTTATTTGGATGTTTAAATACCTGCCAAATGAAAATGACATCTGACGACCATTTTTCTCCCGTTAAATTTATAAAAATCAAATTTGGTAGTGGTAATGGCTAATCAGGACTATTCTGATATACTGGGTTTGACACGCTTCTTCAAGTCTGGGGTGTATGTTATGTTCAAATTACTGCATCTTTTTATAAAAGAAAATCACACACATATCAACATTTAATAAAAACTCTAAATTTTCCTGTCGCCATGGAAAACTTTGCATAGTGCTGGCCTCCCTGCTAGGCTTACAGAACGCGTCTTGGGGCAAAGACATTGCAAATGATAGTTGAAGGTGTGTGGCACATGACTTTAAACCAACCTAAGTGCTCTTCTGCAGAAACTGAGCTCCAAGAAATTGTGCTACAGGCTGGGATTGGCATAGCAACTTAAGGCATAAAAGTTGAGGACAGTGATGGCCTACAGTGCCACCAGTAGGACTTTATGGAAGTCTGACTGTCGCTCAAGCCACTTTGGACCAAGTGGCACACCACAGACACAGTGTCCCTGCTGAATCTGAGCTTCGTCATGCACAGGTAGGTGTCGCTGGTGTGATGGTCAGTTTCCTGGGGTAGTTTGTTCTGTGCTCCACTTGTGCCTTCTGCACTCCATGTCCATCTGATCACAAGATAAGGTCAAAAGATACTTAAGAATGAGGAAGGCCATTCGGCCCATTTTAATTCATCCATCCAGAACAACTCTACACTCTCCTCATTGCCGCATCTAATTTTAAATTATTCCAGGGTTTTTGCCTCAACCACTCTACCAGGAATTCCATTCCAAGTGTTGATCACTCTCTGCGTGAAGTAAAACCTCCTGATATCAGTCCTAAAGGTATCTTCTTACTAGTTTAAACCTGTCCCTTTGTCCTACTCCCACAATTTAATTTAAAATAGTATACTGGATACCATTTACAATCTTATCTATCTCTATTAGCTCACCTCTCTGATGCCTCTTGCAACTCCAGCTGAATGGTTGGACACATTCCATGCTGTGGTGCTGAAAAGCTTTGTGTAAATTCACTCCTGACAATGCTATGCTGACATATCAAAATCTTGTTCTTCTATCATACGACTAGCTTTTTTTTTGTATTAGACTTCAGGCACAATTTACTTTTACCTCTACTCTGAGTAAAGTTGAACATGCTTCTTGACATAAAAGTGTAAGGGGTTTTAGATCGCAGAGGTTTCTCTCTCTAGGGGCCTCTCTCTCTTGCACAGTAAAACCTTGAGTGGTTCGACCCACTCGCCCCTTAGGTTCTAGACACTGGACTTTGAGGCAGGAACTACAATGCAGAGAAAACTCTATAGACCAGGTTTAATGAAAACGAAATGAAACTTTATTGCATAAAGGAACAGATCAAACTGCAAGCCAATAAGGTACATGGGAGGGAAAAACAAATCATAATACAGTACTGGCTAAGATATATACAGGCATATTATACTTTACAAAAGTCATCATGAAATGGGGAAACACACGGAACATCGAGGGACAACAACTCATTGTTAAAATTACCCTTTAAATGCCCACCCCATAAGCCTATCTAGATCAGATTGTGAGGGGCCAGAAACATGCTCACCAATCCAGTTGGAAAGTATAGAGTTTTGAAACAGGTCTGCGTTTTGATCCTTTCAGGCGTCCTGTCTCCACATGGTCAGCGCTGCGGGCTGCAACACTCTCTCTTCTTCCTCGAGGTGAAGGTCACGGACAGGCTGGATGTCAGCAGGCCTGGAAGTCGGTGCGGGGAGAGACCAAATGTTTATCATTTTCGTATGGGCTTCGTCGCACAGCCCAGTTAGTTCATTGTTTTCATATATGTTTCACCTATACTTGTCAGCGTCCCGGGGTTGGTCGATGATCTCCCGACAGTTACCCCGGGGCAAGATGCTGACTCGACCTCCCATCTCGAACCTCGATCCTCCGTTGTCTCCGCTTGAACTCCGTACCGATGTGGAAGCCCAGCTGAAGCCCCGGATCCTGTGAACCTCCTCAGCACCTCGATCGCTACCCCGGGTCTCCCAGATATACTTCTCAAAAGAGGCCTTTATCTCCCACCAAATCAAGGTTAGTCTTTGTTTAACTTTTGGCGGGCTTGTATCACAACGGGGTAGTTATTATATTTTAAACTACTTTGGGATGGCCGGTAACGGCCATCTCTGGTCTGGAGTGACCCTGTATTGTTTTGAATGTCTTCTTGATGTCTTTAATGGGTCTTTGATGCTCCCCCTATGAATATAAAACTGTTTCCCTTTGTCTGGGTAAACATATAGATGGCCTTTATCTACAGGCCAATCTGACTGGATCTGCATCCAATCCATATGTATGTGGTTCTGTCTGGTTTCGTTTCTCCGAAACGGCCTTCCAGAACTTACTGTGGGCTGAATCCACAAAGACTGTCTGGGGACTGCAGGAACCATTTTAAAGTGTCCCGAAAAGCTGGTCACGGGGTCTGGCAGCCATTTTGTATGCCCCTTCTTCTGGGCTTCTTTTAAAACAGTCTTTAAAATTAAGGCCTCTTCTGCCAATAGACCCTTATAGGACAATGTTCAATTTTGCGAATCTTACAAAAGAAAGACAGAAAGAAAGACTTGCATTTATATAGCACCTTTCATGATCACCAGACATCCCAAAGCGCTTTACTGCAAATTAAGTACTTTGTCAAGTGTAGTCATTGTTGTAATGTAGGAAAAGCGGCAGCCAATTTGCGCACAGCAAACATAGATGCTTAACAAAGCTTTCAAGTTATTAGCAAGTCTTTGATACTTTTGTTGCTACTCTCCATACATCCATTTTAACCTATGAGCAAAAATGAGACTAGCAGTAAGAATGGAAGAATACTTCTTTACTGCTTTTGCTCAACTTTTTGTCAAATCTACTTTTATGTTCACATGAATACCCAGAGCAAATATACTCTGTAGTTACTTAAAAGGGCACATTAGAAGAATATGCAGACATCTTTCAACTGAAATCAATTTCAAAAGAGTACTGGCTTCATGAATATGTATTTGGCAAACCTTTCTTCTTTTGATTAAAACACAGCGTGATGACATAAATCATGTCAAAATTTACCACTGAGTCACTTCCAGATGCTGAACATGATGTACTGCTTATCTGGCTCTTCTCCTTCTCAAATGAAAAACAGGTTTGTACCACATCCTTTCATGAAGACAGAGACCCATTCCTCTAAGATAATATAAACAATATGAACAGGGTAGCTTTATCAGACTATCAGCATAAAATAGCAATCACAATATAGAAGCTTTTCAGTAGTAAAACTCTTTCTGTTACTAGGCTGACTATTAGCTTTTAGGTAATATTAAGAACATTAACCATATTTAGAAAGAGAGAAAGATCAGAAAGTTATTACCTTGTTGACAGTAGATCTTTCATAAGAAAAAGACCACAGGGGGAGGGGGGCATTTTCATATATGGCGTACATCGGGCCAGAAGTCCACTACAGCCGCCCCAGGATGTCGGTTGCAGGCCTGATCAATTTTTGGTTTTGGGCCTCACTTAAATACTACAAACTGCCAATGCTAATCATGCTGCTTATAGGCAGCTGGCCATTTAGCAGGACAGGAAATCCAACGGGTTAAAGTCAGACTGCAGCCCCTAAAGGGGAGTTGCCCTTTTCAAAGTTGGTCCCTGAAGAGCGCGTTACAGAGATAGCAAAGAGCATGTCATTCAGTCCTGTGATTCTTGATGCAGCCATGGAGGTGCTCATGGAGAAAGTGAGGAACAGGAAGAAAGTTCTATGGGTTAGAACCTTTTTCTCCCCCTCTGATATTTGGAAGTAATTTTTCTATTGTGCCTTTACTGTAGGTTCTCATTTACTGCTACGCGATACTTAATGGTCTGCAATTTGTGGTTCGGATTTTTTTTTTATTCGCTTATGGGATCTGGGCATCGCTGGCAAGGCCAGCATTTATTGCCAATGCCTAGTTGCCCTTGAGAAGGTTTTGGTGATCCACCTTCTTGAACCACTGCAGTCCGTGTGGCGAAGGTACTCCCACAGTGCTGTTAGGGAGGGAGTTCCAGGATTTTGACCCAGCGACAATGAAAGAACGGCGATATACTTCTAAGTCAGGATGGTGTGTGACTTGGCGGGGAACTTACAGGTGATGGTGTTCCCATGCGCCTGCTGCCCTTGTCCTAGGTGGAAGAGGTCGCGGATTTGGGAGGTGCTGCCAAAGCAGCCTTGGCGAGTTGCTGCAGTGCATCTTGTAGATGGTACACAATGCAGCCACGGTGGTGGTGGAGGGAGTGAATGTTTAAAGTGGTGGATGGAGTGCCAATCAAATGGGCTGCTTTGTCCTGGATGGTGTCGAGCTTCTTGAGTGTTGTTGGAGCTGCACTTATCCAGACAAGTGGAGTGTATTCCATCACACTCCTTACTTGTGCCTGGTAGATGGTGGAAAGGCTTTGGGGAGTCATGAGGTGAGACACTCGCGGCAGAATACCTAGCCTCTGACCTGCTCTTGTTGCCACGGTATTTATGTGACTGGTCCAGTTAAGTTTCTGGTCAATGTTGACCCCCAGGTTGTTGATGGTGGGGGATTCGGCGATGGTAATGCCGTTGAATGTCAAGGGGAGGTGGTTAGACTCTTGCTTGTTGGGGATAGTCATTGCCTGGCATTTCTGTGGCGCGAATGTTACATGCCACTTATCAGCCCAAGCCTGAACGTCGTCCAAGTCTTGTTGCATGTGGGCGTGGACTGCTTCATTATCTGAGGATGTCAGTGAACTGGCAGCATTTGCCATCATTCCACCTTTGAAACTGACCATACCTTTGGGATTTGGAGCATGTGCAGGCGCATGTGGAAATCCTGAAGTTGCGGTCTGTCATTCACAGCTCCGACATTGGCTGCGCTGTGCCTCCCACACAGAGCCGGCAATCAGTGTAATCAGGCAAATCAGGGAAACTGATGAAAACTTTGGCTCTTCTGTTTAATTCCCCACTAAAAGTTAGACCCAAAGGGACTAGGTGTACCTGGGGTTTTAACAGCGCATTAACTGCTAAACAAAGGTTATACGCCTGAAAAATTCATTTAAATTTTGTGCAGTGTGAAATTGCTCCATTTTAATAAAAATTTACATTTTTAAGAAGCTTTACTAATTTTTTTTTTTAAGGTGGTCTACTTTATTTCAGGTTTGCCTGTTCCCCATGTGAGAGCCCCAATCTTTGTCCTGCTCTCTCTAGCGTTTTTAAAAAGTTAGAATTTTAAGAGCTTATTCACTTCCTTGTTTGCTGTCTGTGAGAATTCTGCAGTTTGATTGGTTGCTTAGACAGCTTGCTGACATCACAGCAGCTCGCACTAGAGGATTCCCACTATAGTCTGTTGATTTGAATTGAACATCAGAAAACCTGAACTTCTCGACACAGTGCTCACAAGATCTTTGTGTGAAGCTTACATCGGGGCCAGCGGCGAATGCCTTCGCTTCACTGCTGACCACAAATTCCGGGTAAATAATTCAAATTGCCAGTGTTATACACTGAAGGATGTCACCCATGCAGTTTCCTTTGATAATTACCTACCTTAATTACTGACAGTAACTAGAACAAGTTGAAACAACAATACTGTGCAACTGTGTCTCTTCCTGATCCAGGATCACTGTGGTAAGATTCATCATGGAGTCTCCAGTGTCCGATGCCATCAGCTCTATGGAATATCAATATGCCATTGTGAACTTTATGAATGCTTTGTTCAGCATGAACTTTATAAACAATTAATTATAATTGGAAGGAGATTGCTGAGGATACCAACTAGTTATGGTTATGTTTGTGAAAGAATTACAAAGTCTATGTTATGCTTGACGGTAGTCAGGAAACTATTGTGGAATCTGTACATGCTTCATTTACAAAAAACTTGCAATTAATTACTGCAGGATTATGAATGTGGCTGATTGGACAGGAATATTTAAAACTCTAACAGGTTCGAGGGGTTGAATGGCCTACTCCTGTTCCTATGTTCCTATGTAAATAAGAATATCATTTCTGATTGATGTTTGACCAACATATAATCTACAATGTGGACATTATATTTTATAACATGCATGCATTTCAAAGTCTCCCTGTGTTTCTGCTGAATTCCGCTGAAATCTGCAGCCGTCCACCTCCTATGCTGACTCCATATTATTGACTTATGTCATTTCATTATCTGTAGGGTAAAACATATTTGGGATTGTGATTTCCAGTCTAGTATAACATTTTAAATATTTACTAAAAGCTTTTTCTTTCCAGACCTTTTCTCTTCACTCAGAATTAAGTCTTAACTTTAAATTGTATTAATTATATTTGTAAGCTTGCGTGAGAAAAAATGGCACTTTGATGTTTCAACACCCTTCCTACAACTTCAGACTCTCCTAAAAGGCTTTTCAATTTCCTTAAGCTGTTTTTTCCTATCAATTTCTACCAGAAAAAAAATGCTAGACTAGTGTGCAAAGGCCAAGAGGCTAACTTTTGGGTTTTAAATCTCATTAATTAGGTTGAAGGTGATTTTAACCCTATCCGTCTGATGGAAACCCAACGTCATCGGGTCCAGACTACCATTTTGACCGGATGGCCTGAACAGGAAGCAGGGTTGCCAATTCTGCTTGGATGTATTCCTGGAGATTTCATCACATGACCTCCCACCTCCAACTGACCCGCCCCAATGCTCCCACCATTGGTCGCCCGACAAGGTCCATCCTTGCGGTGCTCTGCCTTCCCATGCCAATTGAAGAGCTAACAGAGTTACTCAATTGGATGATTCTTGACTGTCAGTAAAAGGGCCCTTATCCCCATCTCTAATATTGTTCTAACTAATAAACGAAAATGTTCAAGGAAAATGAAAAAAACACAATTTTTTTAACGCCTGCTCGATTTTTCTCCCAGTTTGGTTGCAGCAGTGTTCTGGAGATTAATTTTTAATTCCTGGAGACCCCAGGACAATCTTGTAGGGTTGGCAACCCCAACAGGAAGCAGCAGTGAGATTCTTACCAGGCCAACCCAGTGAGGAAGTGGATTGAAGGGACCAGCCGAGGCCCAAAAAGTAAGTTTTAAATTGTTTTATTTTTTTAATTCATTTATTTTTTATTTCTTCATGGGATGTGGGCATCACTGGCAAGGCCAGCATTTATTGCCCATCCCTAATTGCCCTTGAGAAGGTGGTGGTCAGCCGCCTTCTTGAACCACTGCAGTCCGTGAGGTGAAGGTACTCCCACAGTGCTGTTAGGGAGGGAGTTCCAGGATTTTGACCCAGCGACGATGAAGGAATGGCGATATATTTCTAAATCAGGATGGTGTGTGACTTGGTGTGTGACTTGGAGGGGAACTTGTGGTTGATGGTGTTCCCATGCGCCTGCTGCCCTTGTCCTTCTAGGTGGTAGAGGTCGCGGGTTTGGGAGGTGCTGTCAAAGAAGCCTTGGCAAGTTCCTGCAGTGCATCTTGTAGATGGTGCACACTGCAGCCACGGTACGCTAGTGGTGGAGGGAATGAATGATTAAGGTGGTGGATGGGGTGCCAATCAAGTGGGCTGCTTTGTCCTGGATGGTGTTGAGCTTCTTGAGCTGCACTCATCGAGGCAAATGGAGAGTATTCCATCACACTCCTGACTTGTGCCTTATAGATGGTGGAAAGGCTTTGGGGAATCAGGAGGTGAGACACTTGCTGCAGAATACCCATCCTCTGACCTGCTCTTGTTGCCACAGTATTTATGTGGCTGGTCCTGTTAAGTTTCTGGTCAATGGTGACCCCCAGGATGTTGATAATTGAGAGTAAACTGATGGAGCAGTAATAGGCCAGATTGGATTTGTCCTGCTTTTTGTGGACAGGACACACCTGGGCAGTTTTCCACATTGTCGGATAGATGCCAGTGTTGTAACTGTACTGGAACAGCTTGGCTGGAGGCGCGGCTAGTTCTGGAGCACAAATCTTCAGCACGACAGCCGGGATGTTGTCGGGCCCGTAGCCTTTGTAAGGCCAGTCAGAGCATCCTGTCGACTTCCTACCCTTGGAATGCCATCAGGACTCATTCTGCTATTTCAGCTGGAGGCCGGAACAAGAAAGCAGTGATTTGTTCCCCATCGGCCCAAATCTGCCGGAAGCTGGATTGTGGACCAGAAGAGGCCAGGCAGGTAAAAAAAAAAATTAATGTAGGTTTCCTCGTGAGCCAGGAGGAGCAGGAGTGCACTTCTGGGCCCTACAAGGAAACCTTGGGCTTTCTTTGTCCTGGGCTTCCCCTTCCATCCCCTGATCATGATTCCCCCTCCTCCCTGACTCCCCCCTCACCACTTACCTAACTATCAGTGACAGCTGCCACAGATCCCCGGCAGTGACCTCCTGCCAGTGGGAGTTGGTGCCTGGATATGGACATTAGGCCTGGGAGTTAATACCTCCTCAGGGCCTCAACATGCAATCTGGTTGCTTGCCCTGACCCCTCGCAATAAAAACATACTTAATTTAAGTTTGTGCATCTTTATTTTAGGTTTGCCTTTTACCCATGTGAGAACCCCAATCTTTCTTTTACTCTCTGTAACTATTTTAAAAAGTTTGAATTTTAAGGGCTTACCCGCTTCCTTGCTCGCTGTCTGTGATGATTCTGTTGTTTGATTGGCTGCTTAGACAGCCTGTTGACCTCACAGCAGTTCAAACAAGGAGAGCTCCATTAAGTTCCGTTGAATTGAATTCAAGGTCGGAAAACCCCAAGTTCTGAACACAGGGATTACGAGATCCCTGTATGGATCATACTTTGGGGCCATCAGCAGCAGGCTGTGGAGAGACCTGCAGGTGGTCAGCAGGGTGGGGAGCAACAGAGAGGGGAGCAGCGGAGAAGTGAATAGCAGAGAGATCGAGCTTGCAGGAGGCACAACCTGGGTATAAAGGTGTAAAGGCAGAAGCTCAGCTTCCTTGACCTTTCAGAAGAGCAGTTCTTCCAGAGACTCAAATTTTCACATCAGGTGGTGGCAGACATCTGCAACCTCCTAGAAGACTTGCTCCCTGCTGGACCTGGTGGCCACGCATTATCAGTGGCTGTGAAAGTCACCACCGCCCTCAAATTCTTTGCTTCTGGATCTTTCCGGGCACTACCAGAGACATTGCCAGGAACTACCAGTTGGCTGCACACAAATGCATAAGGAAGGTCGCTGATGGATTGTTTGCCAGGGCTAGCAATTATGACAACTTCGCTTGTGATGATACTAGTCAGAATGAGCGGGCGCTCGGGTTTGCAGTGGATGAATATCGGTGTTCAGCTCGTGTGCAAACACAAGAAAAGGTTTGTATAGGTGCGCAACAGATTCTCAGGGAGCTGCCATGGTGCTCTCATCCTACGGCAGTCCAACCTCCCCGCCCTCTTTGGACCTGCAAGGAGACTTAAGGGGTGGCTTCTAGAAGACAAGGCAAACCCCTTCAAACTTGGCTGATGACACCCGTGGGGAACCCCACCAATGAACACCAAGAGTGATACAATGACAGCCATATGACCACTAGATGTCTCATTGAGCAAGCAATCGGCATGCTCAAAATGCACTTCAGGTGGCTAGACAGACCTGGATGCGCTCTTCAGTACTCACCAGCCAAGGTCTCCAGAATGATCGGGTTGTGCTGTGCTCTGCACAACATTGCATAGCAGCGGGGATTGGAGCTGCAGGAGAAACAAGGCGCCGAACACACATCATCTGTGGATGAATCCAACGAAGAGGAGGAGGAGGACAAGGAAGAGGATGAAGATGGAAATCCCAAAGCAGCACCAGCTGCTCACATTGATGCCTGTGATGCCAGGGCTTCCTCTATAGCTGTAAGGTTCAGTTAGTCACCACCACTGGAAGGATGTAACAATTACATCCAATGACTACTCTCCAACCCCCAATCCCACTGACACAAAGCAGTCCTGTAAGCAACTATCTACCCATTGCACATCCCCCCACAATGGTTCTGCTCAATTCATGTCTTCCCATTCATCAACAAGCAAGTTAAAATGTGAATTGCCACCCAGTTAGGTCATTAAAGCGCTTCCTGCTCTGAATATAGGAGCATGGCACAATGCTCCTGCTGCTGACTCCACCACTTCCAGCCACGTTTCTTTGTTGCAGCAGCAGGTTTCTTCATCCCCTTGTTGGGGAAGTGTATCGGTCTGCGGCTCCCCACTTCCCCCAGCATATGCATCGTTAAATCGAGGCGCAGCCCTTGACTGTCCTGAATCCATCAAGAAACAGCTTCCTCTCTTTGTACAGACACCTAACTCCCCCAAATTCCATAGTTGGTTTGGCCCTTTAAATACTCCAGTTGAGATCGCGTTATATGGGTCCGCACCATGCCCGCTGTCACGCAATCAATGGCAAACCGGGAACTAAAATGATAATTAGGGGGCTGCATTAAATTGCCACAAACCGGTGTGTTGAAATTTCTTCTGGGTTTCCCGCCCTCCCGATATCCCTTGCTCTGAATGCGCCCATAGTTATTATCGGGCCCATTGAGCCATTAGAATTGTAAATTACCATATGATAGGAATCTTAAAGTAATGCCTCAGGTGTCTTTGGGTACTGTGGTCATGCTGCAATGCAGTACTGCAAAAGTCTCTCCCAACATCATGGTCTGCTGACTGATACACAATTTTGCCCTGCGGAGAGGCAAGGACATGGAGCTGCTTCGGGAAGATCTGAAAACACTGCAACCACAAGACAGGTTCGAGGAAGGACACAGAAGAAATGGCCACAAAATCTCTTGAATTAAATCTTCAGCTAAGGGGTGTGGGGACCCCCTCTCCAGAAACATTACAATTTGGCTTCAAGTCACCCTTTTTTCTACTTTAAAGTACTAAGCTTGCTGAAACCTTCAGGGCAGCACGGTGGCATAGTGGTTAGCACTGTTGCCTCACAGCGCCAGGGACCCGGGTTCGAATCCGGCCTCGGGTGACTGCCTGTGTGGAGTTTGCACATTCTCCCCGTGTTTGCGTGGGTTTCCTCCGGGTGCTCCGGTTTCCTCCCACAGTCCAAAGATGTGCGGGTTAGGTTGATTGACTATGATAAATTGACCCTTAGTGTTAGGAGGATTAAATACGTGGGGTTGCGGGGATAGGGTGGGATATGTGTTGATGTAGGGGTTACAGGGATCGGGTGGGATATGTGTCGGTGCAGGCTCGATGGGCCGAAATGGCCTCTATCTGCACTGTGGGGTTTCTGTTCTGTTCTGTTCTGTTCTGGCTCCAGGAAATTTCCCCAAGATAGACTCACTTCTGTCAGGCTGGATGTACTAGCTTGCACTTGAACACCAGGCCAAGAGACCTGCTAGCCTGGGAGTCCTAAACCACAGCCCTGCCCTCGCTGATGGGGGCAGAAAAAGATTCTGGCCTAGAAATTCGGTTGTGGGTTCGCCAGGGCTTTAGCGCCGGAAATTTAGCGCCGGCGCTAAGTCCCCCTGCGCGCGCCAAAAATTCAGTAGCGCCGCGCCCAAACGGCTGCCGGCGCTACTAGAGGGTGTCAGCGCCTCGAAATGGGCGCTGAGTGCCGCATTGCGGCGCAATTCCGGCGCTGCGGCACCCGATGCGGTGCGGCAGGCTGGGGAAGTGCAGGCCTCCTCCTTCAGTTAAGGAGGAGCTGCCTGCACCCGCCCGCTGGCCGTTCAAATGTTCAGAAAAATGAGCCCGGCACCTCGGACAAGTGCCGGGCTTGCAGGCCAGACGCATCTGTTCCGCGGGGGGGGGTGGAGGAGTCCGGGGAGGGAGGTGCGGGCAGGCGGCCGGCGGGAAAGCGGCCGGCCGCCGCGCGACCTTAATGCGCCGGCGCTAACTCCTGCAAGACTCGGTTGCCAAAGTCTTAGTTGCGGCTGCCACGGGCGAGGCGGCCGCAACTCAATTTCGGTGCTGGGGCCCGTCACCACGGCAACCGGGACGCTGCGCACACCGATGACGTCATCGGTGCCGGCGCAGCGCAACCGGTGTAACGCCGACGGAAGGGCCCCACTGAATTTGCCAACTGGCCATAACTCCGGCGCTAGGCCCTCCAGCGCCCCAAATGGGGCGCTAAGCCTACTGAATTTCTAGGCCTCTATGCCTTGCGCAAGCCAGGACCTGATGCATCCAGGTCGGAGGCTATTTCCTCGCCCACTCACCGCTCTCCCACTGGAGCTACAGAGGGAGTGTGGCAGAAGGCCTGTACATTTCCAAATGCAGAGTGTGGTATGGGTCACTGCAGATCAGAAAGGTCTCAGGTACAATCCCGGGTTTGAGTTGAAAAAAAACGGTTTCAGTCTCAGTTAGGACAGCAGTGAAGGATGCAACAATTGGCAGCCATAAGCCACTGCCATGAGTTATTGCCTTCAGGAGAGAAGTAAGGAAGAAAATTAGAAGGAAAAAATGTTCCTTCAGTCACTGGATACAAAGCTACATAGCAAATCTCAGTGGAACATAATGGTACTGGTTAGTGACATTACAGAAAAACAGCCTCTGGTACTGGAACATAGGAGTTCCTCTGTGAAAGTTCAGAAAAAATTATATCTGCCTATATTATAACAATAAAAAGAAATGCCTGTGAGTGAGTTCAAACTTGCAACATGCTGCAAGGTTTATTAAATTGTTCAAATCTCTCAAATACTCCCAAGCATCTGTTGTTCTTCATATAATATGAAAAACGGAATAACGTGATAAGGGACCCATGATTCAGCTCTTTAAATTGCTGAGAAACATAGATCATGTTGATTTAAACAGTCTATTTAATCTAGACTGTGAATAAAGAACTAGAAAATACTAGTACAAAATTAATGAGCCTAAAATGAGACTAAAAGAAATGATACCCCTGAATTTCTGAACTACTTATGCATCAAAAGTGATATAACTGGTTATGTGAGGATGGAAATTTGAGCAGGACCCAGTTAAGCAAGGCCCCTACCCCCTTTTCTGCCCATAAAATTTCCTGCGCTTTTGGAGGCAATGTGCAATATGCCATATTGCGCCCTTAGCAATTCTGAATGTAAGTGATGCCTGTGCGCTCCTGGCACTTAGCATTGCTAAGGGATTTCAAATATAAAAGACCATCAATTGAAAACAGCACAGTAACTAGTTTATCCCAAAATAAGGAAAGCTTTTCATCTTTAAAAATGTTAAAATCTTTGGGCGCACTGCCGATTTACTTATGCTCTAAGAAAGTACCACAGTGCTGTCACTGCTGCAACCTCCACTTCCCTTTGCCCACCAAGCCAAACCAAGCCAAAGGCTCCCCCAGCCCTAGCCTGACCTAGCTTCTTTCGCTCCTTCTTTCCTATCTCCCTTCAAATCCTCTCCAAGCTCACCTTGTCCATGAGACCCACCTCCTGGTCCCTTGACTCTATTCATTCTAAATCCCTCCACAGACTACTTGTCCAACATCCAGTCCTGAATGATCTGCAATTTACTCCAGTTAAATATTGGGAAGACCAAATCCATCATCTTAAGCCCCCAACACAAATTCCATGCCGTTACCATTGATTCCATCCTATTCCCCAGCCTCTCCTCCCACTCCACTGAAGAGCGTATCAATTTTTGAACCAAAGTGCATTCCGTCCCTTGCATTTTCCTGCTCCTGCTTCTCACTCCATCCTGATCACCCGCTTCACTCACCCTTTCCCACCTGCATTCCCCCTTCCCATCTTTCGCCCCTATCCTACCACTCCCATCCTTCTCCTCTCCTCCTCTTTCTTCTCTGCCCCATTCCCCTCCCTGACACCCCCTCTGCCACCTCTCCTCACCTTTTCTTCTCCCTCCCCAATTTCTCCTTCACTTCTCCTCTCCCCACCTCCTCCCCTTCTCACTCTCCTCCTCACCTCCTCTCTTCCGCGCCCCCATCCCTTCACCTCCTCATCCCCAGCCCCTCCCATCTGCCTCTCCTTCCTCATCCCCATCTGTATCTAGTTATTCCCAGACATCAAATCCTGTTTGACCTGAATACTGCACTTGGTCATGACTCTCCTTGTACAATGCCATTGGGGATGGATTAGTGTTATAGTAAAACTAAAACACTCTGCATGAATAACATAGGTTAATCACTGGTTAAAAAAATGGAACCTTCTTTTATACCCTCTTATTACATTTCAGATCAGTTCCAGTATTCTGCTGGAGCTTCATGTTTTGCAGTGTGATCAGAAACTCTGGCTTGAATTGTTGTGACGCCATTTTTGGATAAGTAAGTAGCCTTCATTCTATGTATCATTTTGATGTAGCCAAAGTACAAGCTCCTTTAGTTAAGAAAGCTCAGTGAAATGCCATCACTTTTCATTCTTTTCTTGTTGGCATTCATAATGTTATTCAATACTCCTTTTCACATTGCACAAACAATATTCATTTTCTGTGATGCAGGTATTCAAAATGAGTCATTTTATTAATACTCTTGACTCATTTGCAAGCATGAAACACTCATTCAGAATTTGCATATTCCTATCAAAACATGTATGCCCAGAGGCAGCTTTCTCAAAGTCCAACAAATCAGCAATGTAACACAATGGCATAATTATTCTATTATTGACTTGAGTTCACTTAATTAAAAGACATTACGGCCTTGAAATTACTCTTGCGTTTTTAATGAAGGGTTATCTGAGCATTGCTTACACTATCTTTGGAAGGTGCAAATCTTGCACCATATTAATAACTTTCCTTAATATATATCTTCAAGTTGGGCATCTTCTGTACATCCTTCTGGGCTGGGCATGTTTGTGGCACATCATTCACTCAGTCTGCTATTTTTTGTCACGCCTGACAAACGTTCAGTGGTAGAGGAGGGGTGTCCTTCCTTTCTGGAGACTGTGTGCACCTTCTGTTCTATAACTTGTACCCCCTGTATTTAATACCTGGACCAGACTGGCAAAAGCTTGGTCAATAAAATTCCACTTCTGGTGTCTCCATTTCCTCTACAAAGTGACTCAGGAAGCAGCTCAATTGTGTTCACATCAGGTGCTATTTAACATCATTAAGGGGGGAATTTTTTGGGGGGTCAGCGGGTGCGATCGGTTGCGGGTCGGGTCGGGTAGGGAATTTTTTTTTGACAGTTGGTCGGGAACCCATGCTGTCACAGGACTTTCCCAAATGTCGGGTCTGTCAGGGCTGAACAGACCCGATTGCAGCAGCAGGGGGTGCAATTCAGGTCATTATGACCTTGTAAATAGCCAACTAAACAGTATTTTGAGCTCACTGTACCATTTTACGAGGTCGTCCTGGGGTCCACGCTGCTCGGGGATCATGTCAGATAAGGAGGTCGGGAGTTGTTGACCATGGGATCATCTCATTACTTGACAGCTGCAAATGTGCTATTAAAGCTCCCATCTCACAGCTGTTCATTTTCCAAGCTCAGAAGCTGTTGCTTACTGCATTTGGAAGACAGATTGAGCTTTATGCAGTTTGCAAGTGTTTGGAGTAAACTCTCTACCAGTGTCACCTCATTGGAACAACCTCTCTCACCATTGACCGACCACTTCTGTCATCTCAAGTTCACCTGCCATCTATTCCATCAGCATCAGTGTCCTTGAAACTCTCACCTTGGTCCTCAGAATCCCACTACAATCAGCCCCAACATCAGCAGCACCAGGCACCAACAACACCACTAACCTTGTCCGCAATCAACTGATGCTGCACAGGACACAGGGCATCAGCACCCGACCATATTGCTGCCTGGGATACCAGGGATGGCCTCACCATAGCCAGATTTACTTTACTTGACACTGTACACCCTGGCTGCCACATAATGCGCCAGGTTGGCACCACCCCACACCAACACCATAAAGCATCCCTAAAGCATCACCATTGCGTGGAGTACCATTATGTCTCACCATTCACTGCAACTCACTAATCCACTTCCAAAGGTGCGCACAGATCCGTCCAAGAACGGAAAGTGCTGAAAATAAAGGTTTCAATGTTTGACAGCACATTAACAGAAACGTCACATGAACATTGCATAAAACACACAAGTGCCTACCCTTGTATGTTGTTAGTTGTTATGATTGGACTAGGATGAGGGTGAGTGTGAGGGGTAGCTAGTGAGATGGGGAAGTGATAATGTAGAGAGGGATGGATGGAGGTGCAAGGTAAGTTGGTGTGACTAAGGATGTGCATGAGTAGGGTAGGGAAGGCAGAGTGATGAGGATGTGATGAGTGGCACAGGAGGATGAGATTGAGTGTGGCTTTGCTGTAACATTTTGTGATCTACTGAGATCATTGAAAGGTTTGCACCACTGCAGTCTGGTCCTCCTGATGACATCCCTGCTTGTGCCCTCCTGTGCAATGTGCAACCAGACTGCATTGGTCTCCTGGGGAGGTCTCTTCTGCCCATTAGAAGGGAAGAGAACCTCCCTGTGTGCTGTGACTCCCTCCATAAGCATATGGAGGGAGTCATTGGAGAGCCTGGGTGCAGCCGTGCACTTCTGTGCAGTGCTTGTCAGTGTTTGCAGCACATCAGTGCTGTCAAAATCAATTTGTGCATGGTCCCTTTAAGGAAACCAGCTGATGACGCATCATCAAATGATGTCCCCAGACCCACTTCCTTAAATTGGCCGGCAAACACGCTGGGCAGGCTAAACAAGCCCAATCACCGTATATAAAATTGGATATTCCATTGGGAATTTATTTTAGTTGTCATGACATTTAGAACATTAAGGTGACTGGTATGGTGCAAACTGCCTTGTGTATGTTCTTCACTGTGCTGAAGGCAGATGTCCATTGTATAGTTGATGAGTAACTCTGAAATGTGAGGTAACAGATGCTGGAGGACATTAGAGGTCAAGGCTTGACACCTACTATGATTGGGTTGTAACAAAGCATTTGAGCACCAACTGGTGGGACCACCATTCGATGTAGCATGGTGTCAGGAAGATGGTGGCAATGCACTGATACATTTTATGGGGAGTTGTGCCACTCACTGTGACAGATATGTGAAGCTCCTGATACTCTCTGTTGGAACAGTGCCCCATACAATTGCAAAGGGTTGCCTTCAAGATTTGTAAGGGCAATACCTTGTAAGCTCCCTGAGGATGCCCATACAGTATGGAGTTCAGCTGATGAGCTGTATTCTGGGAAGTAAACAGTGAATATAGGGCTTATCAGCAATTAAATCATAGAGTAATTATCCCTGGCTCAACTCCAGAGAAGAGCCACTTAGTAGATTGTAAACAGGTTCCAACCCCTTTATTAAAGGTAAGGCTGTAAGGTGGGGGGGGGGGGATTGTAAAAGTGGAGCCAATCTGTCAGTAATTCCATGCTTCAGTACTGACTTGTTGGGGATGACACAAAAAGAGGTGAGCCCTTCTGACACATAGGTCACTCAGAAGTAAAGTTTGTCTTTGTCTTTGCCTCAGCATATATTTGTCAGGATACTGAAACCCAGCTTTCTTACACCTCTATCCATCTAACTGTGCTTGCCAGTTGCCTAATGACCATTTAGTGATTATGCTCCTTGGGAAAAGGTAAGTGAGATCTCTTTTTCAGTCAAAGTGTTTACAAGTTGGCACGATTGCTGCTGGATCTTTGAACTAAGTCAAACTTCTGTGACAGACTCAGTAATCCGACGCTTAAGCCAGAGCATTATTGATGATTGATCAGCCAGGCTGTCTCAGTAATGGAGCTTGAAGGGATACATTTGTCAGCAGGGGCTAGGATTCTTTCTAATTGGCTCCAGAAAATACTGCAATGCTAGGGCCGTTCTGGCTGGAGAAGCAGTGGGATCATTACCAGTGCTCTGTGCTGATAGGCTGTGTGATTTTAGCTGGTTAACACCTATATGCACGCCTGAGGGTTCATTAACTTTTGGTTCTTGCCAGCCTGGGATTAAGTAAATGGGATTTGTCCCTATGAAGAACATGTGCACTCCATATCAGGTATGTATACTCTATATGTACTCCATATCACTCATATATACTCCATATATATCATAATGTTGGGAGGGACTGGGGAAACATATTCCATCTTTTAGCATTCCTATGTAGCTTCTTTCTGAATGGCGGTGTACTAAATAAGGTGGATGGAAAGGAAATCTGAGCAAAAGAAACACAATGGCTAAAAGTGATTTATAATCTGTGGAGCTGAACAAAGCTGTCGATGTAGGTGGCCCTGCAGTTGCCATGCACTCATGGTGGACTGCAATTCTGTTATTACTGCACTGATGTGGATAGTGGCCTCCTCTGCAGTCACCTCCAAAACTTACAGGATGCCTTGGCATAGCTTCTAATGACTAGAGATAATGTTGGTAATCAGACTGCCTCTCTTTTTAAATCCAGGTCCAGTGAAGCCCAAATCCCTGGGCTCTACAGCTAAGGAAGGATATAAACTGGCCCTCTGGTCATCAGGTTCCTGCTCCTCCTCTGCCACCATCACCTGCTCACTGTCACTCATTTGCCATGTATCAACCAGTGCACCTGCTTCACACCACCTTCTCAAGGGCAATAATGCTGGCCTTGCCAGCGATGTCCACATCCCATAAACGAATAAAATAAAACCAGTGCAGCCTTCTCAAACTGACCTTCTAAATCCCCTGGGAAGGATGGATATACCTGCTTGCTACAGAAGCAGTGAAACGTGCCACTCTCCTGAGACTATGTCCCATTCCTGTGGCTCTGCGTGAGATCAAAGCACAGGAGTGATGTGATGCTCTGAAAGCCTCTGTCAATACTATCCCCTAGAGCCAACGTGGCAGCTGTCTGAGTTCCATGGCAGCTGTGAAAGCTGTCAGGAGAAAGTTCATGATGATGGGCGGCACTCTCACGTTGATGGAGCTGTCCGCTCAGTCCATGCTGGACAGAATGGTCTCCAGGCTCTGCGTGAAGCCTTGACACAAGTTGGAGTTGAAACCCTCCATCATGTGCAACCTCGCTAGCGGGCTGTCCATAACATCTGACATTTTCTGGTGTATGCCCATCAGCCTTCTTCAATCAGCTGGGCCCTTGATGTCTGCACTTTAGTCCTCCGCAGCAGAGCTAGTGTATGATCTCATCCTCTGGTGAGCTGGCACCAGTGGCTTCCTTTCCCCCTGCCCTAGCTCCTGCACATTTACCACGTGATGACCCCTCCTCTAACCTACACTCTAAACTACACTTGGTGCCCTTCTCTGAGCTGGTTCTTGCTATAGTCAGATTGAGTGACGATGCTTCTTTAAGAAGGCTGGCCTCCTCCACCTGAAGTGTCAGAGGGGAAACTGCATTGTTAGCACCTGAAATGAAAGAGAGCAACAAGGGTTAGCTTTTAGTATGAAGGAAGAGCAGAGAGAGATGAGTGGCTGCTGAAAGTATTTGCAGTTTGTCATGCAGAGTGTGTAGGGTGTGTTATGTTCATTAATAACTAAACATTCTTATTATGAACACAGCTAGCTTCTAGCTAGTTATTTATTCAGTACACGTTCTCTAGGTAAAGTATCTGTAGAGGCTTCCATGTGTGCTCCTGTGTGCAGGCTGCCATCTTGACTGTTGCCTTCTGGGTAGCCTAGTGCCTCATGGGTAATGTAGTCTTAAACATACAGCTATATACAGCTCTACACAGCTCCACCTAGTGTCCACTATAGAATGACATGCTATTGATCACTACAGGGTGAGATAGAAGTAAGAAGGGAAAAAGAGGATAAGGTGTTGAAGAAAACCTGTGCGACGTCTCCTCTCACGTTGACATTCACCACAGCCATGACACACTCCCTACCTGTGATGGCCAGCAGGGTGCGCAGGTGGACTCATCCCACTCCGGTCACTGTCTCTTGCCTCATGCTGTGTGCGACCTTCTCTTACAAGAAAGAAGGGAGTAAGTTAGTGACAACCTTGTGAGCTGATTTGAGAATGTGCGTGTCATGATCAAATAGTTTGTTTGTTGTGTGAAAGATGTGAGGTGTGGGGAAGTAATGGTTGCAACAGTGGTGAGAGTAGGAATTGCAGAGGAGAAGGAGGTGGAGTGAAGTGTGGTGCAGTGATTGTAGGAAAGTGAAGAGAAGTGGGGAGGGGAGTGCTGTTAGTAGTGAGGCTGGAGGTGGTGTAGGTATGAGGAGAGAGCAATTGAGGTGAGAGGTAAGTTTCTTATTTTGACTCTGGTGAGGTAATTGAATTTTTTACAGCATTGCAGCCATGTCCTGGGATCTAAGCTCTTGGCATTGACTTCCTCTGCAACCTCTTCCCGCTGGCAGTACAGGCCTCCCTCCTCCTGTCTACTGTCTCAACTAGGGCTTTCAACACTGCATCAGAGTAACTGGGTGCCCTCTCTGTACCTCTTGTAACCATTTCTCCACTTGCAAAGTTTCCCTGCTGTCTGCAGTCAGTGTGCACCTCCCCTTTAAGAGGTGTTGGCTGCCTTTAAGTGGCATCAGTGAAGCCCGATTTCCCATCCACCCCCCACCTCCCCATAGGCGAGCAGACATTAAGCAGTGTGGGTAGTCCTGGTTGTACTCCAAACTCATTATAATGAGTTCTCTGCATGATTTTCAAATTGTCCCTGAGCACCTGTTTTCAAGCGAGCTCGAATTTCAAGGCCATTGACTCAAATATTTCTTTGCATTTTTCTTTCTTTCTGATGTCCATCACTTCAAGGTGTCTCCACTTATTCCCAGATATACATCTATTTCCAGCTGGTTTCCATTCCCATTGCTGTGCTTGCTTAAGATGTCTAACGCATTCATCCAAAGACCCCTCACGCAACAGGTTTCCCCTCATTTCTTCAATCTTAATTAGTTGTTGCCATCTTGCTATTAGTTTACTTCACAAGCATTTTCTACTTTCATGCTTTATTTCCTGCAAGGAGTTTTGAGCTCTTAGGGTAAGATTGGAAGGAAACAAGCCAGCCAAATCTATCAATTAAGCTCAACATGATTATATGCGTGTCTCAGACACTGATGCTTTTCACATCTGTGGCACAAATTCATACGTTTTCTGGCAATGCGATATTTCATGAAAATGGCATAAAGAGGAGATATATGTGAAAGAACACCTACTGCATGACCTTAAAACTTTTAGCATTATATATTAAAAGTTCTAATTCATTAATGTTCTGACTCTTGCAATTACTTTTTGTAAAAATCAATGTTATTACTTGGCATTTATGAAGATAGTGAAGATTAATGTTCTATTCAAGTACCAATATAGTTTGTACTAAAAATAAATTGACAAATTGCTGGGGAAAGCTCTTTTCCTGACCCTGACTAATATTACAATTTATATTTTATAATATTAATTTGGTCACATCATTTGAATTAAGCAGTATAAATAATTCAGGGATAGCTTTTTATATGTATAAATCCTACGTCGTTTCTGGTTAGAATTTGAAAATTCCTTTTTTTAAACATCTTGGCCTAGAAATTTGCTCGGGCCTGAAAATAGGCGCGCAGCGGCAAGGTGCGCACTGGACGTGCTGGTTAGCGTTGTTCCAGGAAGCAAGTAAAGCTCGTGCTACCTGCTCATTATTATGACTTAGGCGTGCAGCCAGCGCTACCTGCACTACTCATTGGCAACACGGCTATTTGGGGGGTTGGATATCCAGCGTCTCTGACACTACTTAAAGACAGCTGGCACCTCTTAAAGGGGAGGTGCAGTCTGGCTGCAGAAGGAAGGAAACAGTTCTGAACAGAGAAATGGTTACAGCAAGCATTGAGAGGACATCAACATTTTCTGATGCTGCCGTGGAGGCCCTGATGCACACAGTAGACAGGAGGAGGGAGATTCTGTTCCCCCCAGGAGGCAGAAAGCCCTCCAGGCAACAACTTCACCACCAGTTGGAAGACATCACTGACGCGGTCAATGCCAACAGCTTAGCTCCAAGATCATGGCTGCAATGCCGAAAGAAGTTCAATGACCTCACTAGAGTTATCAAGGTAAGAATACTACTCTCTTACTCTCTGCTCACACATTCACCACCCCCAGCCTCATCAGTCGCAATACTCCCCTCCCTGCTACCCTCTACGCTTCTACAATCACTACACCACAATTCATTACACCTCCTTCTCATCCTGCACACACTCCACTACTGCAACCCTGACTTCCCCACACTGCATATCAGCTATTCCACCATAATAGGCACATTCTACAAACACCTCACAAGACTATCACTAACACACTCCCTTCTTTCTTACAGGAGAAGATTGCGCACTACTCCAGGCAGGAGGCTGAACAGCGGAGGAGGCCGAGCCCACCTGCACACACTCTTCCCCCTCGAGGCAAACATGCTGGCCATCATGAGTAGGGGCTGAGTCATGGCCCTGGTGACTGGCAATGCTGGAGGTGACATTGCACAGGGTTTCTTCACCCTACACACTGCACGCCATGCTGCAAATGCTTTCAGTAGCCACTTCTTCCTCTGCTCTCCCTTCACACTAAAAGCTAACCCTTATCCCTCTATTTCATTTCAGGTGCTGAAAATGTGAACATCCCTCCCCCAGTGGAGGCAGAGGAGGCCAGCCTTCTTGAAGAAACAGTGTCCCTCGATCTCACCCTCGCAGCGCCTGCTCAGATAATGGTGCCAGATGTACTTTAGAGGCTAGGCTAAAGGAAGTATCTTCATGTGGGAAAATACTGGCCACAAGTATGGAGGAGCTAGGGCAGGAAGATAGGATGCCACAGGTGTCAGCTCACTGAAGGACGGCATAACATACTAGATCTGCAGCAGAGGACTCAGATGCAGACTTTGAAGGCCCAGTCTACTGAAGAAGACTGAAGGGCCTATACCAGGAAAGCTAGATGCACTGGGCAGCCTGCCAGCAAGCTTGTGCATAATGTCGCAGAGCATGGAGGAGTCCAGCTCCAATTTGTGTCATGGCTTTGCGTAGAGAAAGGAGTCCATTCTGTACAACATGGTCAGCTCCATGAACACAACAGTGGCACCCACCATTATGGAGCCTCTCCTGACAGCTGTCACAGCTGCCATGGAAGCTCAGACAGCTTCCATCTTGGCTCCAGGGGCAGTGTTGACACAGCATCACATCACTCCAGCACTCTGTTCTTGTGTAGAGCCAGAGAATTGCTGAGGCACAGGTTCAAGAGAATGGCCTTGGCTCCATGGGAGAGGCATCTGCTGTCCTCTCTCGGGACAAAAGCATGCCCGCTTCCCCGCCACCCACTCCACCAGTGCCCTTGTTAGTCCACACAGCCAGCTGGGCTAGACTGTTCTGACCCATGCTGAGATACTACAGTCTATATCCAGGCCATCTAAGCCCACATTTGCTTGAGGTTACCCTCCACGACCATCTGACGTGTCCTCAGTGGAAGCTAAACAATATTCCACCTCCCAAGCTGTAGCCATTGGAGAATCACTTTGTAGGAGCACTAGGATAGGGAAACAAGCACACAAAACAGGCACTAAGGAAGTGCACAAGGGTGAGTCATAATTATTTCTGTTCACTATTAGAGATGGTATTTAGTTGTTAGACAATTTTTTTTCTGGATTTGGTGTTGGTTTTATTTGTAATGAAGTGAGGGCAAGGCCCATAAAACAGACTGAAGGAAGGCAACCACATGGTCATTGTAAGGACTGTGGTAGTAAGGCCTGGAAGAACAGTCTGCCAGCATTGTGAGTGACCCTGAGCAAACCAATACCTCACAGCCCGTATGGCATTCACACTAACTATCACAAGCACCAGCACAGCTACGCACATCATTGGAGGATTGGGATAGTGAGCTTGAGAAAGTTGCACCAGGTAAATTACACTGCATGCATGAAGAGAAACAAATGGTGGTGGTGGTGGAAGAGTTGCAGGAGCCTGCTGTCCAGAGGGCCAGTGTGGATCTTTGCTCAGATACAATACCTAGGGATTCAGAATTCACAGTTCGGCATTCAGAAGGAGACTAATATCTAAGCAGGATCAGCTACAGGAGTCACTTGAGTCTGTCTAAAATACCCTTGCAACAACTGACTACGGGTGTGGTGATGTCGATTAGTTGCATCTGTGCAGTCGTACAGGAAGGTTTCTCTGCCCTGCAGTTTACTGCATACTATGGCCTCGATTTTAACTGAGCTGTGGAGGCGGGCTTGGAGGCGTGCCGGGGGTTAAAATCGCAAAAACTGGTGGTTGGGACCCCCCCCGCCTGGTTCCCGACTCCGAGTCATTTTTACTCAGGCGTGTCTGATGGTCCCGAATCCGTCCCGCATCCAACAGACGGGACTGGTCTTTAAGGCCCTTAATCACCACCTAATGGCCTTTATAATGCCATTTTAACAGTCCCTTGCACTTTTTACCCTTTTCCCACGTAAAACACGCCTGGTGGGAATCACGACTGTGAAACCTGGCGGGAGCACTATTGGCTTGTTGACTATCAGCTGCAGGTCAACCATTAAAGAGGAGATTTGGCAGGTGGCAGGATTTTTTGTCTCAGGCCTGGGGCAACTTTTACCAGGCTTAACCACACCTGTGGAAGGTTGGAGCCTCACACACATCTCCAGTGTGAACTCCTGGGAAACCCCTCTCGCCACTTTCATTCAGCGCTTCCTCAATGGAGGCATATGCCAGAAGCATGGGAGCCATTTTTTTCCTTCCCTTCTGGGCATTAGAGGAGCTCGAGCACCAGGCGCGGCAGCAGCAGAACCAGGAACAACAGCAGCACCAGCAACAGGAGCACCCACCTGAGGCAGCACAGGCCAGAAGGGGCCAGTGCCTGGAAGCCCGTCGGCGCAGGAGATACCCCCCAAACAGAGTCTACAGACACAGGGTCAGCTACCTCAACATGACTGAGCAGCAGTGCCAAAGGCAGCTCTGACTTTCGCGAGAGGTAGTGACGGGATTGGGGGTAATATACTGGCATGGGTGGAAGATTGGCTATCTAACAGAAAACAAAGAGTTGGAATAAATGGTTCATTCTCGGGCTGGCAATCAGTAACTAGTGGTGTTCCGCAGGGGTCAGTGCTGGGACCCCAACTCTTTATAATCTATATTAACGATTTGGAGGAAGGGACCGAGTGCAACATATCCAAGTTTGCCGACGATACAAAGATGGGAGGGAAAGCAGTGAGTGAGGAGGACATAAAAAACCTGCAAAAGGACATAGACAGGCTAAGTGAGTGGGCAGAGATTTGGCAGATGCAATATAATGTTGGAAAGTGTGAGGTTATGCACTTTGGCAGAAAAAATCAAAGAGCAAGTTATTATCTAAATGCAGAGAAACTGCAAAGTGCTACAGTACAAAGGGATTTGGGGGTCCTGGTGCATGAAACACAAAAAGTTAGTATGCAGGTGCAGCAGGTGATCAGGAAGGCCAATGGAATCTTGGCTTTTATTGCAAGGGGGATGGAGTATAAAAACAGGGAAGTTTTGCTGCAGTTATACAGGGTATTGGTGAGGCCACACCTGGAATACTGCGTGCAGTTTTGGTTTCCATATTTAAGAAAAGATATACTTGCTCTCGAGGCGGTTCAGAGAAGGTTCACTCGGTTGATTCCGGAGATGAGGAGGTTGACGTATGAGGAAAGGTTGAGTAGGTTGGGACTCTACTCATTGGAGTTCAGAAGAATGTGAGGCGATCTTATCGAAACATATAAGATTGTGAGGGGGCTTGATCGGGTGGATGCGGTGAGGGTGTTTCCACTGATGGGTGAGACTAGAACTAGGGGGCATAATCTTAGAATAAGGGGCTGCCCTTTCAAAACTGAGATGAGGAGAAACTTCTTCACTCAGAAGGTAGTAGATCTATGAAATTTGCTACCCCAGAGAGCTGCGGAAGCTGCAACATTAAATAAATTTAAAATGGAGATAGACAGTTTCCTAGCAGATAAGGGAATTAGGGGTTACGGGGAGAGGGCAGGGAAGTGGACGTGAGTCTAGATTTGGATCAGCCATGATCCTATTGAATGGCGGAGCAGGCCCGGGGGGCCGTATGGCCTACTCCTGCTCCTACTTCTTATGTTCTTATGATTTCTGTGCAATGCTACAGCAAGACCTGCTGCCCAGAGGACCAGGTGGACAGCCCTTACCAGTGGCCATCAAAGTCACCACCGCACTCAACTTTTTGGCCTCAGGCTCATTCCAGGGATCATCAGCAGACATCAGCGGCATCTCCCAGGCGGCCGCACACACTTGCATCATGCAGGTAACCGATGCCCTCTTTGCCCTCGCGCACAATCACATCCATTTCACCAAGGATCGCGCAAGTGTGATGGCGCAAGCGGTTGGATTAGCTCATCTGGCAGACTTTCCAAGGGTGCAGGGCATCGTTGACTGCACACGTGTGGCCCTTAGGGCACCCCATCGCAATCCAGGTATTTTTGTCAACCGCAAGGGCTTCCACTCCCTTAACATTCAGCTGGTGTGTGATCACAAGAAGGAGATTTTGCATGTTTGTGCCATGTACCCTGGCAGTTGCCATGACTCCTTCATACTGCGCCAGTCTAATGTGCCTCCGCTATTCAGGCCGCCAGACCAACTTCACAGATGGCTACTTGGAGACAAGGGCTAACCCCTGAGGACTTGGCTAATGACGCCGTTGAGGAGGCCAGCCAACGAAGCTGAGGAGCGATACAACTCCAGCCACATTTCCACCAAATCCATTATCGAGCAAACCATTGGTTTGCTGAAGATGCGCTTCAGATGCCTGGATAGATCAGGTGGAGCCCTACAGTACTCAGCAGCTAGGGTCTCCAGAATCATCGTGGTTTACTGTGCACTTCACAACATGGCACAGTGTTGTGGCTTGCAGATTCCTGAGGACCAAGTGGCTACTCACGTACCCTCCTCAGATGATGATGATGATGAGGAGGAGGAGGAGGAGGGCTGTTGTGTATGTACCTTTAAGGGAATAACTGGTCTCAGACTGCAGTACCGGCAGTGACCACCCCTGTATAAAAGGTGCTAGCAACCTTCTGTAGTTTCAGTTTCCCGATTGTCTCCATTCAGTAAAGACTTGTAATAATCAACTCCTGCTGTCCGTGTCTCAATTATACACGGACATAATATTGGCGACGAGCAGATACGAACTTACCTACAGTCTGCACCATCTCATGGGATCCGTTCCTGAAGCGAAGTGAGCAGAGGTCGAGGCCAGAAGGAAGAAAGAAGCAGTAGAAATGGGCGTCGACCGTGGGCATCCGCCCCTGAGTCAGCAGAGTTGAAGATTACAGGAGAAGCTGTCGAGAGCGGGGCTTGGTTCCTGTCGGCGGTGCTTCAGCAAATCGGGCTGGTGGCAGGTAGTACACTGATCCTTCCTGGGCTGCGGTGGTCGAGAACTCGAGCGGGTGGCTTGCAACGGGGCCGAGCAGCGTTGTCGGGAAGAGGAGAGAGAGAGAGAGAGGGTGGAGCACACAGGGCGCGGCCGGTGCTACGAAGCTGGGCAGCGTACGGACCCGAGAAGAGGGAGGCAAGAGTCCCACAGGGTTGTTCCACGATGGGAAAATAATAAAATAAAAAAATTAAAAATATTAAACGCGCAGAAAACCGCGAGGAGCTGCAGGTTGCAATGGAAACCGCGAAAAGCAGCACTAGCAACAGCGGGGAAGAAGGCAAAGCACGAGAGGCGCCATCTTAATCCAGTGGGGAAGAAGGCAAAGTGCGGGAGGCGCCATCTTAATCAGCGGGGAAGAAGGCAAAGCGCGGGAGGCGCCATTTTAGATTTTCAAGATGCCGAAGACTGGCTGTATCACTGCCTTTGATAATGCAATAGAGGACTGGACCACGTATGTGGAAAGAGTCGAGGTATATTGCGAGGCAAACGAAATAGCCGATGAGAAAAAGGCATCGGTATTGCTAAACTTAATGGGCGCTAGAACGTACGGCCTATTGCGGGACCTGATTACTCCAGCCAAACCGAAGGCGAAGAGTTTTAACGAAATTGTTGCTATCCTACAGGAACACCTAAACCCTGCACCGCTGCTGATAGCAGAAAGATTTAAATTCCACAGGAGAACTCAGCATAAAGATGAGAGCAATGCTGAGTACCTTACGGAACTACGCAAGCTATCAAAGCACTGCCAGTTCGGAGCAGGACTGGCAGATACCCTACGGGACAAATTTGTCTGTGGACTCCTGAGTGAAGGAACACAGAAGAAGTTACTCTCAGAGAAAGAGCTGACGCTAGATAAGGCTTTCAGCGTGGCAGTATCGTATGAAGCAGCAGCCAGGGGAGCTGTGGAAATACAACAAAAGCCACAGGAATACGGCACCCACGAAATGACACGGGGATTTGCAAAATGTTATCACTGCGGCAAAACTAACCATGACCAGAAGGACTGCTGGTCCAAGGACAAAATATGCAGGCAATGAGGAAAGATGGGACACATTGCACGAGTTTGCAGGTCTGGGAAGAAGACCAACGACAACAAAAGGCTACTAAGGAACCGTACAGGAAAGTACAAAAGATGACGGACAGATGACCAGATGAGCGATAGTGAATCCGGGAACAAGAGACTAAGCTGTCTCAAACTTCACAAGGTAATCGCAAAAGAGGATCACCGAACCATTTGGGTCACCCTCACGATAGCAGGGTCCCAAGTTAAAATGGAATTGGATACAGGATCAGCGCTAACCGTCATGAATCGACGAGACTACGAGCGGCTATTCTCACACATACCCTTGAGAGAGACATCCATCATCTTGACGACGTATACGGGGCAAAAAGTATACCCCAGAAGAAAAATAAGGGCGTCTGTCGAATACAACGGCAAGAAAATACGGAAATTGTATCTCTACATACTGCAAGATGGTGGACCACCGTTATTGGGACGTGAATGGATCAGAAAGATAAGCTTAAATTGGCATTCCATTCAGGCAATGACGGTGGATGGTAAAAAAGATGACGACGTCACTCCTGGACGATTGTCAACAATCTTAGCTAACGCCAAAGAGGTATTTCAACAAGAACTGGGCACTCTTAAAGGCGTAGCCGCCTTGATAAAAATAGAAGAGAATGCAATTCCCAAGTTTTTCAAAGCAAGACCGGTACCATATGCAATTCGCCCAGCCGTCGAGGCAGAGCTGGAGAATCTGGAGAATGCAGGCATGTTGCCTAAGGTAGACTGGAGCGAGTGGGCGACACCCATCGTTCCTGTCATGAAGAAAACGTTAAACAATAAGTCTGAGGAGCCAAGGAAGGTTCGCATCTGTGGGGACTTCAAGGTGACGGTGAACCCAGTCCTTCACACAGTACAATATCCTCTTCCAAGGATAGAAGACATCTTCACCTCACTATCTGGAGGGAAGCGTTTTACAAAAATTTACCTAGCACAAGCATATTTGCAGATGGAGGTTGAAGAATCCTCTAGGAAGTATCTCACGATAAACACTCACAAAGGTCTTTACCAGTATCATCGATTGGTATTCGGAGTAGCATCAGCTCCGGCGATATGGCAAAGAGCGATGGAACAAGTCATGCAAGGGATGCCGGGGACTCAGTGTTACTTGTACGACATCCTAGTGACAGGTGAAGATGACAGTGAACACCTTAACAACCTAGAACAGGTGCTCACTAGACTACGGGAACATGGGCTATGAGCCAACTGCCCCAAGTGCGAGTTTTTTAAGAAACAGATATCGTATTGTGGCCACGTGATTGATGAAGAGGGGTTACATAAGTCCCCTGATGAAATTGAAGCGGTTGTTAAGGCCCCAGCGCCTGAAAATGTGTCGCAACTGAGGTCATTCCTCGGATTGGTGAATTACTACCATAAGTTTTTACCGAATTTGTCCACAATTCTGCACCCACTGAACGCCCTACTACGAACGGGAGTAGCATGGAAATGGAGCAATGACTGTAAGCGGGCCTTTCAGAAGAGTAAGGACTTAATCACTTCAAGAGAAGTATTGGCTCACTACAACCCATCACTACCGATAAGACTGGCGTGTAATGTGCCTCCCTACGGCATTGGGGCGGTACTGTCACATAAATTCCTTGATGGTTTAGAGAGGCCGATAGCTTTTGCGTCACGCTCATTAACTTCAGCCGAGCGTAACTACGCCCAGATTGACAGAGAGGCCCTCAGCCTAGTGTGGGGGGTGAAGAAGTTCAATCACTACCTGCACGGTCAAAAATGTACTCTACTAACTGATCATCAACCTCTTGTCTCCATTTTCAACCCTCAGAAGGGCGTACCGATAATGACGGCACAACGGCTACAGAGGTGGCCCATTTTCCGAGGGGCACACCAATATGACATCGAGTACAAAGGAACTAAACAGCATGGGAATGCTGATGGATTGTCGCGCCTACCGTTCCCGATGGTGGAAGAAGAACTTGCAGTGGATCCAAAGGAGATATTCCACTCGACCATAGTCGAATGGCTCCCTGTGACGAATGCAAACATAGAAAAGGAATCACGAAATGACCCGACACTATCCCGGGTCTATGATTTAACGGTGAAGGGATGGCCAGCACATGGCGAACCACTGCTGCCAGCATTCTCGCCGAGAAGAGAACAGCTGTCAGTGTGCAGAGGAACCTTGATGTGTGGATCCAGAGTAGTAATTCCACCCAAATTGAAGGATAGAGTGCTCAATGAGCTTCATGAGGGTCATCTGGGAGGGGTAAAAATGAAGAACTTAGCCAGAGCGTTTGTGTGGTGGCCGGGAATCGATAGAGAAATCAAAGAGATGACCAAGAGCTGTACAGGATGCCAGAAGGTCCAAAACGCCCCACCACAAGCCCCTCTACATCCATGGGAGTGGCCCTCATCTCCATGGCAAAGGGTGCACATTGATTTTGCTGGTCCCTTCATGGACTCGATGTTTTTAATTGCGGTGGATGCACATTCAAAGTGGCCAGAGGTAATAAAAATGTCCTCAACCACCACAGAAAAAACTATCACAGTCTTACGAACCATATTCGCCAGGAATGGGCTGCCTGAACAGATTTGCTCTGACAATGGACCACAGTTTGTGTCTGAAGTGTTCCGGAGGTTCTTAAAGAACAATGGTGTTAAGCATTACATATCTGCCCCATATCATCCAGCCACTAATGGATTGGCCGAGAGGTTTGTTCAAACATTCAAGAAGGCTATCAAGGCAATGTGTAATGAAGATATACCCCTACAACACAAGGTGGACAACTTCTTGTTTGCCTACCGGAATGCGACACATGCGGTTACCAACCAAACTCCAGCCATGATGTTCTTCAATCGAAGACTACGATGCCGCTTGGATTTGGTTAAGCCAAATGTCCGAAGAGATGTGGAGAACAGGCAGTTTCAGAATATGAATGAAAGGCTGACCAGGAGTTTTAAGATAGGTCAACCAGTTTTGGCCCGGGACTACCGCACAGAGAAATGGCAGCCAGGAACGATTTGTACATGGCAAGGACCTCTCATGTATACCGTGGACGTTGGAGAGAGCATTGTAAGATGCCATGCTGACCAGATTCTAGAGTCACTGGAAAACGTCAACTCCACACCACGATCTGATACACCTGGCGATGAAACCGACGTACCAATTGCATCTACCGCAGAATCAGTGATATTGGAAGCAGATGAACCAAACAACGACATTGATCCCGACTCAACCTTGCCAGAAGAGCCTTATACCCCAAAGAGGCATTATCCAGACAGAATCAGGAAGCCCCCTCAAAGACTGAACTTATAATTGCTTAACCTCAACCAATGTATCTAGCAACCGTAATTGTGATTGTAATTAGTTATCATTTAGTTGTTAAATGAATGTTATGTACTGTTTATCTAAAAGGGGAGGAATTGTTGTGTATGTACCTTTAAGGGAATAACTGGTCTCAGACTGCAGTACCGGCAGTGACCACCCCTGTATAAAAGGCGCTAGCAACCTTCTGTAGTTTCAGTTTCCTGATTGTCTCCATTCAGTAAAGACTTGTTATAATCAACTCCTGCTGTCCGTGTCTCAATTATACACGGACTTAATAAGGGCGAAAACGACCATCCTGCAGAGGACCAACAACCAGCGGCAGCATTACGCCAGAACATTGCTGCCCAGGATGCAAGGAACGCACTCATCCTGGCCAGATTTGCTTAGCCTAGCCAATCAAGCACTTTTGCCTCGCAGCTTCTTACCTGAGCATCGACAATGACCAAGACCCTGCAGATTCCTAGCTATTTGTCCAGCATACTGACAATTGCAAGTAATCCTAAGCCCTCAATGTGAAAGTCCCATTCGCGAAATGACACGCCACAACTACAGCAGTAGCCATCAGACATTTTATTGACAGAATTTATCTGATGGCTTTTTTTAACAATACATAAAATTTCACCCAAGTGACTACCCTTGTGACTACTTGTGCTTTATTTTCCTCTTACACGTGCTCCTATGTCGTGGTTCCCCTGTAGCTTCAGCAGATGTGGAGGCCCCTTGCTCACTTTCCTGCTGCTCCTGTCTCGACACCTTTGGCGGGCGTCCTCTGGGGTGGTGAGCCTGTGAGGATTTGTCAACAGTTTGCTGCTCCTGCGGCTGTGCAGGGGTTGAGACGTCTATCTCACTTCGGGGTGGACTCTGGTGGGGCTCTGACCGAGGGCTCTGCAGTGGCATGAAAGTGTGAGCGCCTGGGGAGGAATCCCCACTTCCTTGAGGTCTGCCACCAACCTCCCTCTCATGGGTCAGCTCCCCCTCCGCGCCTGCAAGTGGCTGGAGAGCACCTTGCTGCACATCAGGGGGGCCATGGGGACCCGTATCTGCAATGGCAGTCCTACTCATAAGGACTTCCATGAAGGTCTGGTTGCTATGTTCAATAGATGCCCATCGCTCCTCAAGAGATGTCATTCTAATCTGAACACTCACCATGTTTTCCATACCCTGGCGACTATCCTCCTCCATGGCCGTAGCCCTCCTCTTCACTACCATAGCCAACCTTACCACGGAGGCAGCAATCATTTCCACATAGGTAGCCATCCTTTCCGTGTTGATGCGTTCATGTGCCAATGACTCCACAAAGGCTCTGCTCATGTTCGCTATGGACTCCTCCATTCGCTCCACACTCGCAGTGACCCTAGAGACAAAACCTGCCAGAGACTCCTGTATCTGTGCATGGAGTTCCATCACCTCTGATCTTATGGATGGACCCAGAGGCAGAGGGTCGACATGCAGCTGAGCCGAACTGGCAGATTCCTGCGCCCTCCGATGAGGACTCTCCACTGCTGTCCCTGTCTCCATAATCTGCTGATGCTCACTTGTGAGCTGTGATACACCAGGTGACAACACTGCTCTATGTCCCGAAGGTCCCACCGAGGTGTGAGTGTCTGCGCTGGTGCTGGGTGCGCTTATTTCTGCTGACGCTGCGCCCTCAGATGTTGCAGATTCCTCTGAGGAGCCTGGAAGCTCAGGCTCTTCCTCCAGGACAGTGGGGATGGGGGCTCTCGATGGTCCTGTGGGGGAGTAAAAGATAGAGTTAGAGATGTGAGGTCAAGGTTACATGCACATTGCATATTGCAGATGATCATAAGTCCATCTGTTATAGCTTCAGAATCATTATCAGCGACTCATGCAATGTCAATGAGAGAGATTGAAAACTATTCTGTCACCAGCTTGCTGTGATGCACCCATTTGTCCGTCCCCAACGTGCGCATCTTTTTCAACCCCGACAATTTCCAGGACAGCTTTCTCCCAGTGGGTGAGCTGGGCTAATGATGGTGGCCCTCCTCCTGTCCTGGCTCTTTCCCTTTTATTGTGAGCTCCCTTTTCCTGCAATGAGGGAGACAATAGAGGTTGAGTGAAAATGAAGGAGTGAGTGTAGAGATTGCATAGCATAGATACTTAGAAGGAGACAAAGATGGAGTGAGGTTGCAAGACCAAGGGCCCTCCCTGTGTGTTGTCAGTTGTGTTCAAAGCATCAGAGTGATAGGGAGTGTGAGTGCTGCATGGTGGAATGGTTATGTGAATGTGAGCATAGAGAGAGAGGGAATGGGTAAGGGTGCATGGATGTGAGTGTCAAGTGGGATGTGGAGGAAGAGATTGCTAAAGCTGAGTGCTGGTGAGGAAAGGCAATGGGGATCAGATTGAGGGTGATGGGAACTTCATACTTACTTTTCCAGTGCGTTGAAGGTCATGGAATCTTTTCCTGCACTGCATCCAGGCATGCTGTGTGACCCCCAAGGAGTTGACCTCCGCAGCCGCCTGTATCCACACAGCCTTGGTCTGGCTGGGAGGCCTCTTCCTCCCTGATGAAGGGAACAGGACCTCCCTGTGGGCCCTAGCCCCATCCACCAATGCCTGTAGTGCTGCCTCGTCAAACTTAGGAGCTACTCTTGGCCTCCCACTGGCCATTGTTCCTGCAGGTTCCTGTGCCATCAAATGGAGAAGCAAGGCTTGCTGTGGACCTTAAATATAGCAGCAATGATGACATCATCGGAGGGGACTTTCAGCCATAAGAAACCCATTTGGAAATCAATTGGCCAATTGAGTTAAAATTGCATCAATCTCCCACATCCATTTAGATTCGTGTGGGAAACACAAAATTCGGGGAACATGCCAATAGCCCGCAGCTGAGTTAAAATCGAGGCCTATGTGTCAACTCCATGGACATCTACAGTAGAGACTCCAATTGCACAGGTTCTAGGGTCTATCTTAATGGAGCCAACATCTCACATTGTGAAGGAATAAGCAATATACCTATTCAGAAAAATACACCATTCTATAAAAGAATGTTGACTTTATTAAAACATGACATACTGGGCTTGAAAATCTAAAAGCCTCAACAATGGAAAAGCTGTAAACAGCATACAAGCTATTGAGATAAGATAAGTTGTTGACACTGAAGCAATAGCCTTGTTGAAACAGAAGGTTAAAGGTTCCTGAAAGTCTGAAGCCTTGGACAGAACACAATGGTACATGTAGTTAAGGTGTTATAATTACACTTTGGAAAGAAACACATCAAAATTAAGAAACATATGCCTTCGTGGGAGTGGCATCAAGTGGGGGAGGCACCAGCCATCACATTGTTTTTGTGTTGAACTTGGAACACCTATTTGTGTCTCTTTCCGAAGTGTAAATTAGAAAAACCTCAACCGGGTGCACCATTGTCTTCTTAGTTACCTCAACTGGTTCGCTGTAAAGGGGCAAAGTGATTCTCGGCTTCAGAGGCAAGCTCTGTAAGTCTACAACTCTTTGTGTCTCGGGGATCAAAAAGGTACTGTCTTTAATAAATCTGTATATTTTTAGAATTGTCTCACATAGTACTTCTGTATCAAACTCGCGAACTCAATCTCTGTACACTCTTTGGTGAGGAGTTGCAGAATTCTGGGGGAGTTTTCCAGACCCTCATAATGTCCGGAAGGTTACAGTCTAGCTAAACTTATTAAAAGTGCTATCTGGAGGACAGTAACATCTTCAGGTTGTTCCTTTCCTTTAGGGAGAGATAGTCTGGACCTTTAGATCCAATTAGGATTCGGCTACCTCTAACTTTAGTTGAAAGTGAATGTCTGGGGAATATGCCTGATCTGGGGTAGCCCGAAAGGGGCTAGGACTAGTAATTATCCCTTCAACGTAAGTCCAGGGATGTTCCTGCCAGTGACCTCCAATCCTGATACTGCCAAAGTACACAGGCTCAAAGAAATGTCATCTTATTTAAATATTGCCATGGGAATGCCCACATCACTAGAGGCACATCTCAAATGCCTACTTGACTGCAGAGGCCATTAATTTTGGTAGAGGCCAGCCACTCTGGGGATGCTGTGACATGAGTTGCTTGGAACCACTTTCTTGGTGCTATGTGGACACTTAGCTGAAAGTCTCTTGGATAGGCACTTGGCTACACTGGGATTTCTGTAGTGACATCTTCTTGATCAGTATCTGCGTTCTGCTCTGGTCTTGATAGTGTAATAGTGCAGAGGACAAGTTCATGGAATGCATTCAAGAGAGTTTTCTGGATCAGTATGTTGGGGAACCAACTAAGAAACAAGCTATTTTAGAATGAGACAGAGTTAATTAATAACCTTGTAGTAAAGGAGCCTCTGGGGAGCAGTAAGCATAATATGATAGAATTTTATATTGAGTTTGAGAGTGATTAAGTTAAGTCCAAAACTAGGGTTTTAAATCTGAACAAAGCAAACTATAGGTATGAGAGGCGAGTTGGTTAAGGTACGTTGGCAAATGAGATTAAAAGTTACGATGGTAGATTAGCAATGGCAAATGGCAAACATGACGCAGGGTGCCATTGAGTGCACACACGTGGCTTTGCAGGTGCGCGTATCAATCCGAAGATGTACCGTAACTGCAAAGGCTACCACTCTTAATGTGCAGTTGGTGTGTGACCACACTCAGCACGTCATGATGGTGAATGTCCAGTACCCTGGCAGAAGTCACGATGCCTTCATTCTGTGCCAGTCCGCTATGCCAGCAACTTTCCAGCCACTACGTCGAACCCAAGGGTGGCTGCTCAGAGACAAGGGCTAGTTGCTGTACACCTGGCTGATGACTCCCCACTACAACCCCCCCCACTCATGGCCAGCAATCATATCATGACAGCCATGCTGCCACGAGGAACCTCATCAAGCATCGGGGTGCTCAATCAATGGTTCCACTGCCTTGACTGTTCGGGATGAGCATTCCAGTACTCACTGGAGCGGGTGTCCCAATTCATGGTGGTCTGCTGCATCCACCACAACTTGGCGATCATGAAGGGATAGCCCTTGCCACCATGGGTTCCGCAGTGACCTCAGGAAGAGGAGGAGCAGGAAGAGGAGGAGGAAGGGAGGAGGCAGCCTGAAAATCCACGTTCTGGATGGGCTGTATATGAGCGCATCATCAGACTCTGATTCCCCTGGATGAAACCCCACATCCCGTTGCTCAAAACTTCCCCACCTTAACATCACTCTGTCACAGAACATCACAGTATCCTCTTGTGCTACCTCAGTGGCTACAGCATGGCTGGCGAAAGGCTGCTGACTTTCAGTGAGAGAGACTGCAAATGGCTTTGCAGGATGACCTCAAGCAGCTCTGGGACTAGATGGCCCAACTGTACACTCTATCCTCTTGACGTGGGTAGCAGCAGTCTGGGCTGGCTGGCTAACAGGCAACTGCAATGGCACTGGCTGAGTGGCAGTGGTGGAAGTAAGAAATCTGTCATCTTGAGAAAGGGCAACAGGTTCTTGTTCCATGGAGCCAATGCCACTCAGAGTGGGTGGGGATAGGGGGCACCTCAGTATTCCTACCCATCTGTTGCAGGACAGATTGCTGGACTGCTGTGAGACCCTGCAAGCCCCTTTCCACACTCGTAAACCCAGCCAAGATGACAGCAGTCTGACCTTGCGTGGCAGCAAGCTGAGCCTACATGGCAGAAGTCTGAGCTTCCACTGCAGGACTCAGACGTTGGGTCGCTTCCGCTTGTGCTGCAATGGAAGCTGCGACTTTGCCCATCACACCCAGCATCATGGTTAGGTCCACAAGTGCTCTAATGGAGTTGCCCATCACTTCCATCCTGGATATCATGGGCTCAAAACTCTGCACAAAGCCCCATGCAATGTTGGACCCAGAATCCTCCATGCTCCTTGACAGTGACAAGAGGCACTCTGGCAGGCCTGCCATTGCACTAAGCATTTATGTGTGCATGCCCATCACCCTTCTTCTGAAGGCTGCCCCATCAATGTTCTCATCTGAGTCCTGTGCAACAGAATTCGTGTGCGAGCTTACCATCTGGGGAGCTTGCACCTGCGCTACCTTTTTCCCATGGCCTGGCTGCAGCCCACTCATGCCCGGTGACTCACCACATGCAGATCCTGCCTCTGTACTTTATTTTGAGCAGTGCCATTTTCTGAGCTGGTACCTGGGAGTGTCAGATCGAGTGCAGGTGTCTCTTCTCCATCATTCTCTCCTCTACTTCTTCCTGCACAGGCTGGCCGGATTGGAGTTCTTGCATATCTGAAAGGAGAAAGGCACAAGGGTCAGGTTGTGGTGAGGGGTGGGAGGGAAAAACAAGATGTGCATGCTTACACCAACAGCAGCTTGTAAGTGAGAAGAGATTGTGGGATGTGTAATGTATGTACCTTTAAGGGGAGAACTACATTTTACAGCTCCTGTATACTGTAGTACCGGCAGTGACCACACCTGTATATAAACCCTGAGTGGTGTTCTGTACAGTTAGTTCTAGAGTAACCCTCATTCAGTAAACACCTGTTGATCGTTCCCTGCAGTCTCTTGTCTAATTATTGAAGGACACAACATCAAGATACACAGATCTAACATTGGCGATGAGCAGATTCAAACCTACCTGCAACTCTGCATCACCTCCCAGGGATTCGCTCCTGGAGAACAGTGGAAGAAGGCCGAGTCCAGAAGCACGGGTGTCGACCACGGGAAACCCCCCAGACATCCAGCGGAGATTTGAGCATCGCAGGGGAGGCTGTCGAGAGCCAGGCTTGGCTTTCCAGTCATGGTGGTCCAGCGAAACGGGCTGGCAACAGGTACTGCGCAGACCCTTCCCGGACAGCAGCGGCTAGAGCCGACCGACGGCACAGAAAAAGGCCGAGCAGCATCGACGGGGGAGAGAGAGAGGGTAGAGCGCACAGAGCGCAGCCGGTGTTCAGGACCGAGCAGCGTCAACGGGAGAGAGAGAGAGAGAGCAGAGCACAGCCGGTGTTCAAGGGCCGAGCAGCATCAACGGGGGAGAGAGGCGTGCAGGAAAACGCGCAGAGCGCAGCCGGTGTTCAAGGGCCGAGCAGCGTCAGCAGGGAAGAAAGGAAAGCGCGGGAGACACCATTTTAAGCCGCAGTGGGGAAGAAAGGAAAGCGTGGGAGACGCCATTTTAAGCCAGTCTAACCACACCCAAAAATGCCGAAGAGTGGCAGTATCACAGCGTTCGACAATGAAGTCGAAGATTGGACGACATATGTCAAACGCATAGAAGTATACTGCAAGGCGAATGAAGTGCCAGATGACAAGAAAGCGCTGGTATTGTTGAATTCAATGGGTGCAAAAACGTATGGCTTATAACGAAACCTAGTAACCCCAAAGAAGCCAGTAGAAATGGATTTTGAAAACATAGTGTCAATCCGACAAGACCACTTAAACCCCACACCGCTGCTGATAGCAGAAAGATTTAAGTTTCACAAAAGGAACCAGCATAAAGATGAAAGTAATGCTGAGTATTTAACGGAACTGCACAAGCTATCGAAACACTGCCAGTTTGGAACGGGACTAGCAGATACTTTAAGGGACAAGTTTGTGTGTGGGCTTCAAAGTGAAGGAACCCAGAAACGGCTTCTATCAGAAAAGGATCTTAGGCTGGACAAGGCTTTCAGCATTGCAGTATCACACGAAGCAGCAGCACGGGGCGCGGCAGAGATACAACGGAGACCGCAAGAATATGGCACAAATGAAATGTCATACGGAACAGTGAAGTGCTATCGCTGCGGCAGAACAACACATGACCATAATGATTGCTGGTTCAAGGACAAAGTGTGCAGACAGTGTGGAAAAGTAGGACACATAGCAAGAGTCTGCAGGTCGGGAAAGAAATCCAGCAGCAAGAAATCTCCACAGGAGAAGTACAAGAAGGTACATAAGGTGATGGAGAGTAGTTCAGACGAACAGAAGAGTGATACAGACTCCAGAAGCAAGGAGCTGGGCTGTCTGAAACTACATAATGTGATCAAAACGGAGGATCACCAAACTATCTGGGTCACGCTCAAGATAGCAGGAGTCCAAGTGAAAATGGAATTGGACACAGGATCAGCCCTAACAGTCATGAACCGAAGGGACTACAAGCGGCTATTCTCACATATACCATTGAGAGATACAAAGATTGTCTTGAAGACGTACACGGGGCAAAAAGTCTACCCCAAAGGAAAAATAAGGGTGAACGTTATATATAACGGCAAGGAAACACCAAAAATTGACCTATATGTATTGCCAGATGGAGGACCACCACTACTAGGACGTGAATGGATCCGGAAGATACAGCTAGATTGGCATTCCATACAAGCACTGACTGTAGATGCCAAAAAGGATGACGACGTCACACCTGGACGACTGTCAAAAATGCTAACTGACGCACAAGAAGTGTTCCAGCAGGGACTCGGAACACTAAAAGGCATAACAGCGATGATCAAAATAGAGGAAAATGCAAGCCCAAAGTTTTTTAAGGCCAGACCGGTACCTTATGTGATCCGGCCAGCCGTCGAAGCAGGCCTGGAAGGTTTGGAACGTTCAGGAGTACTGTCCAAAGTGGACTGGAGCGAGTGGGCTACACCCATCGTTCCTGTAATGAAGAGGTCATTGAGTAATACGCCTGGGGAACCAAAGAAGGTTCGCATCTGTGGGGACTTTAAGGTGACAGTGAACCCAATCCTTCACACTGTACAATATCCGCTTCCGCGGATTGAAGATATTTTCGCCTTGCTATCTGGAGGGAAACGCTTCACTAAGATTGATCTGGCCCAGGCGTACCTGCAAACGGAGGTAGAAGAAGCCTCGAAACAGTACCTCACGATCAACACTCATAAAGGTCTCTACCAATACAACCGGCTGGTGTTCTGGGTAGCATCAGCTCCGGCTATTTGGCAAAGGGAAATGGAACAATTCCTGCAAGGGATTCCAGGGACCCAGTATTATTTGGACGACATCCTGGTCACGGGCGAAAATGACAGTGATCACCTCGCCAACCTGGAGCAGGTGCTCACTAGATTGAATGAATATGGGCTCCGAGCTAATCGCCACAAATGCGAGTTTTTCCAGAAGCAGATCTCGTATTGTGGCCACGTTATTGATAAAGAGGGGTTACATAAGTCCCCTGAAAAGATTGAGGCAGTAGTCAAGGCTCCAGCACCGGAAAATGTGTCACAACTGAGGTCGTTCCTCGGGCTGGTGAACTATTACCATAAGTTCTTGCCGAATTTGTCTACCGTACTACACCCACTGAACACCCTACTGCAAACGGGGGTACCATGGAAGTGGAGTGACGAATGTAAACGAGCCTTCCAGAAGAGCAAATCATTGATCACATCAAAAGAGGTGTTGGCTCATTTCAACCCAGCACTACCAATTCGGTTGGCATGTGATGCATCACCCTATGGCATTGGAGCGGTGCAGTCGCACAAATTCCCGGACGGCTCGGAGAGGCCAGTAGCCTTTGCATCTCGGTCACTAACCTCAGCCGACCATAACTATGCCCAGATTGACAGGGAGGCCCTCAGCCTAGTGTGGGGAGTGAAAAAGTTCAATCACTATCTGCACGGGCAGAAGTTCACCTTGCTGACTGACCACCAACCACTTGTCTCCATCTTTAATCCAAAGAAGGGCGTTCCGGTGATGACTGCGCAACGGCTACAAAGATAGTCCCTTTTTCTAGGGGCGCACCAATATGAAATCGAGTATAAGGGCACGAAACAGCATGGAAACGCTGATGGGCTATCACGCCTGCCATTGCCTACTGCAGAGGAAGCACCAGCAGTGGATCCTGTCGAAATATTTCATTCGACTATAATTGAATGCTTGCCAGTAACTAACGCTGGTACAGAGAAGGAGACCCGAAATGACCCAACACTGTCTCGGGTATATGATTTGACGGTGAAGGGATGGCCAGCACATGGCGACTCACTGTTGCCAGCATTCTCATCCAGAAGAGAACAGCTGTCAGTATGCCAGGGGACCTTGATGTGTGGATCCCGAGTGGTAATTCCACCCAAGTTAAGGGAGAGAGTGCTCAATGAGCTTCACGAAGGTCATCTGGGCGGGGTGCAAATGAAATGCCTTGCTAGGGTTTATGTGTGGTGGCCGGGGATCGATCAGTAAATCGAGGACCTGACCAAGAGCTGCTCAGGATGCCAGAAGGTCCAAAATGCACCACCACATGCCCCTCTACACCCATGGGAGTGGCCGTCATCTCCATGGCAACGGGTGCATATTGATTTTGCTGGTCCATTCATGGACTCAATGTTTTTAATAGCCGTGGATGCGCACTCGAAATGGCCTGAGGTGATCAAAATATCCTCCACCACCATGGAGAAAACTATTGCAGTCCTATGGACCATTTTTGCCAAGAACGGCTTGCCAGAGCAGATTTGCTCTGATAACGGACCACAGTTTGTGTCCGAAGAGTTTCGAAGATTTATGAAAAGGAATGGGGTAAGGCATTATACATCCGCCCCGTATCATCCAGCCACAAATGGATTGGCTGAGAGGTTCGTACAAACCTTTAAAAAAGCAGTAAAGGCCATGTGCGATGACGACATTACACTGCAGCATAAGGTGGACAATTTCCTGTTAGCCTACAGAAATGCGACACATGCAGTCACCAACCAGGCCCCGGCCATGATGTTCTTTAACCGAAGGTTGAGATCTTGTCTGGATTTGCTCAGACCAAATGTACGAAGAGATGTTGAGAATAAGCAATTCCAGCACATCAATGAGAAGCCGACAAGGAGCTTCAATGTAGGGCAACCAGTCTTGGCCCGTGACTACCGAACAGAGAAATGACAACCAGGAACGATATGCACACGGCAGGGGCCACTAATGTACACTGTGGATGTTGGGGAGAACATTGTGAGACGCCATGCTGACCAGATCCTAGAGTCACAGGAATGAGTCAACCCCATGTCTCGGCCATACGTACCTGGTGATGAACCCGACGTACAGGTAGCATCTACCCCAGAAACAGTAGCATCGGAAGCGGATGAACCAACCGACGACAGGGGGCCAGAATCGCCTCCGCACCAAGAGCAAGACACTCGGGAAAGGCGCTATCCAGAAAGGATCAGGAAGCCTCCCCAAAGACTGAATTTATAAATAGACTATTTTCAGCTAATGTTGCATGTTAAAAGTGTTAATTGTAATTAGTTTGATATTTAATTGTTAAATGAGTGTTATGGTACTGTTAATCTAAAAGGGGAGGAATTGTAATGTATGTACCTTTAAGGGGAGAACTACTTTTTACAGCTCCTGTATACTGTAGTACTGGCAGTGACCACACCTGTATATAAACCCTGAGTAGTGTTCTGTACAGTTAGTTCTAGAGTAACCCTCATTCAGTAAACACCTGTTGATCATTCCCTGCAGTCTCTTGTCTAATTATTGAAGGCCACAACATCAAGATACACGGATCTAACAGGATGAGGGGGAAGTGGGATGTGAGAAGAAGGATTAGGTATGAGCATATAGTCATCAGCAATGCTTTCAGCCTCACCGATCGCCACGGCCTCAGTTATGGCCCCTCCAATTATCTCCTGTATGGTCTCCTCCAGCTGAGTCAGGTTCTGCAGCCGTGCTTGCCCCCCACTCGTTTGTTCCTGCTCATACCGATTGTGAGCCAACTTAGCCTGCATGAGAAAGGGAAGTGTGTCAGTGAGTGTGGTGCAATGTGTTTGGGTGATGTGCTTGTCATGGTTGAATAGCTGGCATTGTGTGCAAGGTGTGAAATGTGGGTGTGAGGCTTGCAGCTATGGTAATTGTGTGAGGATTAGGTGAAGCTATGATTATGAGGTATGAGTCATAATTGCTAGAGATTGTTGGTAGGTGAGTGATGGGGTGTGGTGCATTGAGCAGTGTTTGAGGTTAGTGCTGCAGTTGGTGGAATATGGCATTTGCAGATGCATTCACTCACCTTGACCACTTGTGTGAGGTGATTGGACTTCTTCTGGCACTGGATCCATGTCCTGAGGGAAAGCCTGGTGGCACTAACCTCTTTAGTGATTTCCTTCCACTGCCTTCGAACAGTGTTTCTGGAGGGCCTCCTGGGCCCCTGTGGGTAGAGGGCCTGTCTGCTCCTAAAGACCCCCTGCACCAAAGCCTCCAGTGCTGAATCGGAGAACCGAGATGCCTTTTCTCTGCCCTGTTGAGACTTTGCTAATTCCAGCTCCAGTCAGAATGAGGTACTTCTCTCACAAAGCACCTTCCCTTTAAGAAGTGCAGACAGCCTTTCACTTTGCAAGCAACCTTTAAATAGAGAGAAGACTCTTCACTGTTGAGCACTGAGCCAACCAACAGCACATTTAGCATTGGGCTCAGCACTGCAATCATGTTAATGAGCAGGCAGCACAAATTTCACGTGCTGTCTGCAATACATTCAACGGGCATGGGCAGATCATGCATCGCGATTCTCGTGCCCATTTTCAGGCCTTATCTAATTTAGCCACACAAAACCCTACGGGAAAAATGGTCCAACATAAGAACATAAGAAATAGGAGCAGGAGTAGGCCAATCGGCCCCTCGAGCCTGCTCCACCACTCAATAAGATCATGGCCGATCTGATCCTAACCTCAAATCTTCTATCACTCTCCATCCCACCCGAACCCATGTGATCTCCCGGGAGAGGCGAAAAACCAGATAAAAAACCCAATGGCCAATTTGGGAGAAAAAATCTGGGAAATTCCTCTCCGACCCATCTAGGCGATCGAAACTCTTCCAGGAGATCACTCTGTCCCTATATTTTCTACAGTACTTACCTTCTGTAAAGGCGATCTCCACCCCAGCCAGGAACAGGAATAAAACCATCTCCTGAAATCTAACACAGAATTAGAACACAAGAAGTAGGAACAGAACCAGGCTACATGGCCCCTGGGCCCGCTCCACTACCCACAGGGCCATGACCATTCCGAACCTAGACTCACGTCCAATTTCCTGCCCGCTCCCCATAACCCTTAATTCCCTTTACTTCTAGGAAACTATCTATTTCTGTTTTAAATTTATTTAATGATGTAGCTTCCACAGCTATCTAACAAGAGAAGTTAAAGGCAGTATTAGATTAAAGGAAGATGCTTATAATGTTGCCAGAAAGAGTAGTAAGCCTGAGGATTGGGAAGATTTTAGAATTCAGCAAAGGAGGACCAAGAAATTGATAAAGAAAGGGAAAATTGAATATGAGAACCAACTAGGAAGAGACGTAAAAACAGATTGTAAAAGCTTCTATAGGTATGTAAAAAGGAAAAGATTAGCTAAAGTGAATGTGGGCCCCTTACAGGCTGAGACAGGAGAAATTATAATGGGGAATAGAGAATTTGCAGAGAAATTAAACAAATACTTTGGCCTCGATTCTGCCGGCGCTCGGGGCGGGTTTGGAGGTGGGACATGTGGTAAAATAGCAAAAATGATGGCGGGTTCCGATCCCGCCGTCAACCCATTCAACTTTGCCAAAGGTGGGCTCCCTGACTCCGGTTTGGTCCCAGCACCGAGCGGCAGGATAGGCACTTAAGGCAGTTAACTGCTTGTTAATAATGCCATTTTGACAGCCGTTTTACATTTTACCACTTTTTCTGCGTGTTCCACGCCATTCCCAAACCACGCCAGCTAATTGTGTTGGATTGACAAGTGGCTGCCTTCTTGACAGATGCAGCTCCAGCATTAAAATGGAGCTCTCAACAAGGATCAGTTGCAGGTGGCAGAACTTTGATTTTTCAGGTCTTGGAAAACTTTTTGCAGGTCTACTGATCTTGGAAGTGGTGAAGCTGAGATCCATCTCCACTGTGACCTCTTGGGAAAACCCTCTCCCCACATTGACTGAGCGCTTATTCAACAGAGATATCTACCAGCAGCATGGGAACCATTTATTTGCTTTCATCCTGGTCCTCAGATTTGGAGGAAGAGCAGCCACGGCAGCAGCAGAACCAGGAACAACAGCAGCATAAACAGCAGGAGCGCCAACCTCCTCCTCACCCACCTGATGCTGCACAGGGCAGAGGGCGTCAGCAGAGGCCTGCACGTCGCCACAGGAGATACCCCCAACACAGGGTTCACAGGCCATGGATGAGCTTCCTCAACATGACACAGCAGCAGCGCCAAAGGAGGCTGAGACTTTTGCGAGAGGTAGTCGGTGACATCTGCGCAATGCTGCACCAACACCTGAAGCCCAGAGGAGCGGGTGGACACCCCTTACCAGTGGCTGTCAAAGTCATCACCGCCCTCAATGTTTCGCTTCAGGGTCCTTCCAGGGCTCATCAGCAGACATCAGCGGCATCTCCCAGTCGGTCACACACACTTACATCACACAGGTAACTGATGCCCTCTTTGCCAAGGCGCACAATTACATCCACTTCTCGATGGATCAAGCAAGTGTAACCGCGCGTGCGGTTGGCTTTGCAAATATGGCAGGCTTGCCAAGGGTGCAAGGCGTCATAGACTGCACACATGTGACCTTTAGGGCACCCCATCACAACCCAGCTGTTTTTGTCAACCGCAAGGGCTTTCACTCCCTCAACGTGCAGCTGGTGTGTAGCCACAGGAAGGACATTTTGCATGTTTGTGCAAAGTACCCTGGCAGTTGCCATGACTCATTCATCCTGCGGCAGTCTAGTGTGCCTCCACTCTTCAATCCGCCAAACCAACTTTCTGGGTGGCTACTTGGAGACAAGGGCTATCCTCTGAAGATGTGGCTGATGATGCTGTTGAGGAGGCCATCGAACGATGCAGAGGAGAGCTACAATGCCAGTCACATTTCGACCAGATCCATCATTGAGCAAACCATCGGCTTGCTGAAGATGCGATTCAGATGCCTTGACAGATCAGGTGGAGCCCTACATTATTCAGCAGCCAGGGTCTCCAGAATCGTCGTGGTCTGCTGTGCACTGCACAACATCACACAGCATCGTGGCTTGCAGCTGCCTGAGGAACAATTGGCTCAGCGCATAGCCTCCTCAGATGAGGAGGACCTTGCAGAGGCGGATGCGCCAGTTCCAGCTGCACATGAGCACATTGCTGCCCGTGATTCAAGGGATGCACTAATCTTTGCCAGATTCGCTTAAGTAGACAAATCAAACAAATGTGGCTGGCACCTTCTTATCACACCATACACAATGTACAAGAACCTGTGGGTTCCTGTCACTCTCACCACCATCATTACAAATGCAAGTCACCACGAGCCCTCAATGTGGAACTTCCATTTCCGAGATCACATAGGCCAGAGATTCAACTGTTTGCCATCACTTCTGTTTAATCCATTCACAAAAGGTAGACTATGTCAAAAATTATACAAAACAGAACAGAACAGAACACCCAAGTGACTACCCTTGTGACTATAGGTACTTAATCTTTCTCTTACGCGTGCTTCTACGTGATGCTTCCTCTGTGGCGTCAGTAGATGCGGAGGTACCTTGCTCACCTTCATGCTGCTCCTGCTTCGACACCTTTGGCGGGCGTCCTCTGGGTTTTCGAGCCTGTGAGGGCTCAGCAACAGTCTGCTCCTCCTGCGTCTGTGCAGGGGATGAGACGCCCATCTCAGTTGGGCGAGCACTGTAGTGGGGCTCTGACCGAGGGCTACTCAGTGGCATGGGAGTGTGAGCACTTGGAGAGGAGCCCCCACTTCCTTGTTGCCTGCCACCAACATCCCTCTCATGGGTCAGCCCCACTTCAGTGCTAGCAAGTGGCTGGACATCACCTTGCTGAACATCAGGGGTCCACGAGGACCCATATTTGCACCGGCAGTCCTACTCAAAAGGACTTCCATGAAGGTCTGGTTTCTCTGCTCAATAGCTGCCCATCGCTCCTCCAAAGATGTCAGTCTATTTTGAACATTCAACATGTTTTCCTGATTCTGGCAACTTATTTCCTCCATAGCCTTTCCACGGAGGTTGCCATCCTTTCCGTGGTGGTGCGTTCATGCACCATTGCCTCCACAAAGGCACTACTCATGTTAGAGTTGGACTCCTCCATCGTCTCCACACTTGCAGTAACTCTGGAAACAAAACCTGCCAGAGACTTCTGCACCTGTTCCTGGAGTTCCAGCACCGCTCTCCTTCTGGATGGACCCGGAGGCACAGGGTCGACATGCAGCTGAGCCGAACTGGCAGAGTCCTGCGCCCTCCGACGAGGACTCTCCACTGCTGTGCCTGTCTCCACCATCTGCTGATGCTCACTTGTGAGCTGTGATACACCAGGTGACAACACTACTCTATCTCCCGAAGGTCCCACCGAGGTGTGCGTATCTGCGCTGGTGCTGGGTGCACTTAATTCTGCTGACGCAATGCCCTCAGAGGTTGCAGGTTCCTCTGAGGAGTCTTCTGGGTCCGGCTCTTCCTCCTGGACAGTGGGGAGGGGGGCTGTCGATGGTCCTGTGGGGGAGTAAAGGCATGAGTTTCACATGTGATATTAACGTAGCTTGCACATGGAATAGTGCACATGATCATACAGCATCTGATGCTCATACAGATTGACTTATCAGTCACTCATGCAATGTAAATGAGAGAGATGCAAATCTATTCTGTCGCCAGCTTGCTCTGCTGTGCCCGTCTGACCGTCCCCCACTTCCAGATCCCCATCACTTCCAATTATTTCGAGGGCAGCCTCCTCAGTGTTGGTCAAATGGGTAATTGAAGATGGCCCTCCTCCCTCTTTTTGTGGGCTCTCTTTTCCTGCAATGTGGGACACAAGTGGAGTTTGAGTGAGAATGATGGAGTGAGTGTAGAGAAGCCATAGCATAGATGCTTAGAAGGAGACAAAGATGGAGTGAGGTGCCAATACCAAGGGCCCTCCCTGTGCATTTTTTTTTGTTGGCATTGCATAACAGTGAAAGCGAGTGTGAGGGCAGCATAGTCGAATAGTGAAGTGATAGTGTACATAGAGAGAGAGAGATGGTTAAGGGTGCAAGGGATGTAAGGGTAAAGTGGGATGTGGAGGAGTAGGTTGACAATGCAGAGTGCTGGTGATGAGAGGAGATGGGGAGCAGATTGAGGGTAATGGTGATGTTATACTCACTTTCCCTGAGCGGACCAGGTCATTGAACCTTTTTTCGGCACTGCACCCAGGTTCGCCTGCACATCGATCTCGAGCTGACCTCCTGTGCAATTTGCAGCCACACAGCTTTGGTCTGCTGTGGTGGCATCTTCCTCCCAGAGGATGGGAAGAGTACCTCCTTTTGACCTCTGACTCCCTCCACAAGAGCATGGAGGGAGTCATCAACAAATTGTGGTGAGGCCTTCGCCCTTGAGGCTGCCATGTCAGCAGTAGTCAGCAGAGTAGTCAATCCAGAAGCAAAAAATGAGAGAATGAACCAAGGCTGCAGGGGCCCCTTAAATGCAGCTGGCTCACAGACATCAGCAGAGGCGACTTCCAGACCCAAAACAGTAATTGGCCTGGGGAACGCATATGCAGGGGATCAATTGCCCAATTAGGGAAAAATCGCAAATTTTTACCGGCTGAATGTGGAGACGGGACCAGGACCGGGACCGGGACCCACTGGCCACTTGACCCGCAACCACCCCGCCACCAATGATAAAATCGCGGCCTTTGTATCTGTCTTCACAGAAGAAGGCCCAAAAACATTCCCGAAATAGTGGGGAACCAAGAGTCTAGTGAGAATGAGGAACTTAAAGAAATTAGTATCAGTAAAGAAATAGTACTGGAGAAATTAACGGGACTAAAATCCAACAAATCCCCTGGACTGACCCCCTTCCAGGACTTGAGCACAGCATCTTGTCTGACACTTCAATGTGGTACTGAGGGGCGAGTGCCATACTTCAGTTGAGATATTAAACTGAGGTCCCATCTGCCCTCTTAGGTGGAAGTAACTGATTCCACGACACTTTTTCCATTTCAGTGTTTAGAACTCTTCTAGTTAAGCAAACCAAAGCCGAATTAAAATGTGACTGATGATACAATCCGTAATTATTTTTTAATATCTAATAATATTCAGGCTTTGACCCTGGCACAAATGCCACATCTGCCTGCTGTTGCTCTCCAGTGTTAACCCTGCCAATGTTTGCAAGGTCAGCGTAAGGTCCCTTCACCACACTCTGGGGGACCCATCTGGCCCAGGAGGTCACAAAACATGGCAGTGTGTGCCAGGACTCCTCCCATAAATATACCAGCATTGCCCCATCGGCCCCCTTTATCAGGGTGCCAAAATAAACTAAAGCCAAAAACTATCCCTGAACTCCCACATCGGCCAGTTGACAGGCTAGTACACTCGCTTTCATTCAGCCCGTTGTTGCTCCGCCAGGCTGGAGACATGAAAACTCCCAGCCTGGGTATCCCTGCGCCATTTCATGCTCCCTCTCATGATAGTAACCTTGCTTGAGGTGAGACTCCAAAGGAAATTGCCAGAATGGCTGGGAGCCAGATACAGCTTGCTCTGGTCTAATTTGTGACCTTAAACCTGATACCTGTCGGATTTATGGTAGGAGTCAGCTGGAAGGACCACAGATTGTAATCCCCTTTTTTTTTTATAGTTGTTCATTTATTCAACCTGCGAATGAGGTGATGACCACTTAGATGTTTATATCTATCTCAGTCTAAAATAGTAACATCAGGGATGAGAAGTTTCAAACTGAATCATTCCTTTAAGGGTGGAGAAGTAATTTGACGAATCAATTTTTGTGGATTCTGATATAAGTATTAAAGATATTGGCCTAGATTTTCAGTATAGACAGTTTTGGGGCGCTAACCTTAGCGCCCGCCCGAAGTTAGCGCCCGCCCCAAAGTAGCGCCCCGTTGCCGGAAATTCAGTGGCTTCGCCCTAAGAGGTTGGTGGAGCACTAAAAGAGGCGTTCCACTACTATCTTTAGGCGCTAAGCCGGCGGTGCAGAGCGCAACACCCGAGCTCGGGCGCAGCGCACGGCAGACACTCTGGTGCCAGTGAGCTCTTAAAGGGGAAGGGGGAGGAGGAGGAGGAGGAGGAGGAGGAGGACATAAATACACCATTCACAACACACTGGTTCCTTCCATTATAGTGCAGGAGGAGGGCCCTTTAATTTGCGCTCCCCAGGGTGTGTTGTGTTCCATTTTACAAACGCACTGGACGCCAGCCGCACAATCGGGCGGTCCGACTGAAGTTTGGATTCGGGGCGGCCAAAGGGCGTTGCACGAGGATGTGACGTCATTTTCTGCGCGCGCATCCGGGCGGCCGCTAAACTTTGCGCCGGCGCTAACGGGCAACTTAATTTGGGGCGGGGCGCAAACTGCGCTGCGCCCGGGCGCTACACACATAGCGCCCGAAAATCACTTCTCTTAAGGCGCTAACTGCTGGCGCAAGCAACTGAAAATCTAGCCCATTATACCAAGAATTACTATTAAATTATTTTATCAAAAGTATCACTAGAGCAGATGTCATCTCAATAAAACTTTCTGATATGCCACAGTCTCTGATATTACACATATTTGTTACTGAGCCCTCACTGCTATTTTTGTAACATTTTTTGTACGACTTCCAAAGGTAACTTATAAAGGTGATCCACTATGCTACAGTTTAAATAAAAGCCTGCCAGAAAATAGCAAGAGCCAATACATCACAGGTTGGACAAATTAATCCAAAAACTTTGAAAGGGATTTGCTTATCTGTGGTTTCCATCAGCCTTTGAGAGCAAGAAGTCAGGATTATAATCAGTTATCAGCAAGAGATGTCAGATGAATTTTTCTTTACTTGTTTTCATAATTGTTTTCAGTCAACCACAGTCAGTTATGCTTTAGACTTAGCGTTTTCTCATTGGTTCTGATCTTTGAAAGTTCCACAGCCCTGTAACTGTTCAATTTACACCAGAAACCAATGTGAATCCAGTGAATCCAGTAAAGTTCAATATATAAAACCTGCTGAGATTGTAGCCTGGAAAACCTGCACAGCTGTAATCCTGATAGTTATGCTGGCATCGTGCCTGCCATGGAACTCCACTACAAACACTGCAAAGATTCGTTCCATAACTAGCCTTTAGTAGTTTGGGAATGCATCCAAAGTGTCCCCATGGCTGCCCAAAGGCCTTGGAAATGTTGGTGCTAACGGATCGGTTGAGGGGGGCGAGGGGAGACACTACTGCCTCATCTTGACCACTTCATCTTCGGGGGTCCAGAATCTAATTCGCACCTCACCCACACAATTGATATCAAGCGTATGTGCACTGATCATACACTGGGCCCTAACTGAGGAGCTAAGGGCACAAATGCCCAGCTTAGAAAGCCCCCACCTCTGGCCCTGCATCCTTAAATCATGTAGGATTCGCAAAATTTCCACATTTCCCCAAAGGTTACTATTAATAAAAGGGACTTTGCGTGGACATTTTTTTAAAAAGGGTACCCAAAGATGACGTCCGCACCTCGTGGCCGAAAGCCTGTAAGATTTTAAAAGTTTGGACTCTGTGGCACAAGCAGCTTTTGGGGAAATCGAAACCTAAAATGCAGTTTCTGTGAAGAAGGACTTTGTATTTTGAAAAGCAGACAGAACTCTGAATATGCATTAAGCCAAATCGTAGACAGATCAAAACCAGTTAGGCCTATACTTGAGGCCATCAAGTTGTTTGCATAAATAATCGGAAACAGCTTAAGGAAGCCATCGAGGCTGGACAGGCCGATTAAAATGCATTAATAACAATACAGCTCAGACATCAGGCCAGTAGGTGCGATCACCGGCATCTAAAAACAGTTAGTTTAGATTGCTACAATTATTTAAACTAGCCCGCCAAGATTGGGACAATGAACTAACCTGATTTGGCGTGCAGATAAGGGCCATCCGAAGGAGTATAACTGAAGGCCCCGGGTAGCAATCTCTCCCTTCTCTTGTTCCCCGCCCCCGTGGCTGCTGCTCTTTCCTCGTCCCATGCTTGCCGCCCGGCCACAGCCCGTGCCTTTCCCACCCCATCAGGAATGCCCGGCATTGCAACAGGCAGACAAGGACAAACCAGGCCAGGCGAGGCGGGACGAGACGAGGCGAGGTGGTGAGACGAGACGAGATGAATTGGGAGACGATTGAAGAACGCTTCGAATAATCGGGCCTTCAATCCAGCTGACCTGCGAGTATCTTCATGCAAACTCCAACTGCCGCCCAAGGATGAGGAACCATCATCCCTGCGAGGTAAAGTACCCAAAGACTTTAACCTTGGGGTACTTGTACCTGGACGACACCCTTGCAGCGCCCCAAGACCACGTGACGACGGCAGACCCCAGAGAGCACAAAGAGCGAACCCCAAGCCCCACCGCTGTTTGAATTCAGCAGATTTTGAATTGGTGAGCATGAATTCTGGCCACTCATAGCTTAATCTAGTTAGGTATAGGGGTGGGTTAAGGATAAGGGGATTGTTAAAATAGTTGTTTTCCCTCGATGTGCCGTGTGTTCCCCATTCCCTGTATAAGTATAGTTATTTTGTGTTTGCCTGTAATTTTATACTAGTAACTTCTCGTAAGATTGTGTAAATTTCTATTTCAATAAAATCTTGGTTTTCTTACATCCAAACCACCTGTCTACTCGGGTCTTTTCTGTATTGCCGCCTGTACCTAAGTCTGGTGTCTAGAATCCAGGGGCGTGGGAGCGATTCGAACCGCTCACAAACAGTCAGGCATAACTGACTGGGCGCAGGTGCCAACCCCACCACCCCCTACAGAAATGGCGACCGTGGCAGGACACCGGCAACAGGGTTGCGATACAGTAGACAATGTTTCGGATGAGCAAACCATGATGGAAGAAAGGATTTCTGATTATGTGTTTAGCAAGGTGAATATCACTAAGAAGTGGATCACCACTCTGTAAAAGGCTGGGCATCCGATAGATGCAGCAGCTAAGTGGACAGAGGGAAAGAAACACAAGAAGTCCTTAGAAAAGGCAGTTTGGCTGATGTGTTTTAAAAAGCAGGTCCAGCTGTTGGATAGGCTCGTTGCAGCACAGGCAGTCGAGTTAAGGGAGTCAGCCCTGGAGATCCAGGTTATGGTTCTCGCAGGGGAGAAGTTATTAGTAGCTTTGCAGGCCCTGAATCAGGAGATAGTGCATTTAATGGGAGAACACAAGGCCCAGTTGGAATACCTATGGTGCCAAGTCACCGAGGCCAAGGAAAATGAGTTAAGGTTGCGGGAGAAGAACGCCCGCTTGGCAAGGCAGATTAGGGAACAGGAAGAGAAAGTACAGGAGGTAAAAACCGCTTACAAGCTAGCAAGCGAGCAGGGGTTTGAGGAGGCAGACCACGGCCCCTGTAAAGAGAGGATTGAAAATCTGAGCCGGGCCCTCCGGCAGGCAAGGGCATGGTATGCCTCATAAGCCCAAAGGCAGGTCAGGCAGATTTTATGGGGAATGAGGGAAGGACAGTTTCAACGTCACCGGTAGTGCCTAGGGACGACCCGGTTGAGAGAGAGGAGATCTCACGACCACCACCTGTAGCGCCAAGTTTCAGTGAGGTTTGGCAACAAGGGGGGGTGGAGCCAGAGGTGGAAGCGGAGGTAGAGCAATCCCCGCCCGAGAGGTCGGAACCGAGAACGCTGTGCCCAGCACGGCATCGGAGGTTCGGCCCACCCGCCAATGGCGACAATGAGGGACCCCTCCAAAACCAGTTCGTATTACCCTTTTACACCAAACAGCTTAGGGCTATGGTCAACCATATCCCGAGGCTCTCCGAAAAGGGAGACCCCTCGATCCACTTCAGTGAAGTAAAGCAGGCAGCCAGCGTCAACGACTGCGATGACGCTGAGATGGCCAAGATGCCGCTATTCTCCCTGGAGAGTAGTCTCCTCCATTCCCTCTCTGACGAGTGTAAAAGGGGGCAGAGCGGGTACGAGGAGCTTAGAGATGTGGTTCTGGAGGCCATGGGGATGAATGAGGGAAGTCCTTTCTCCCGTGTGGAGAAGACGATCCAGCTCCCAGGGGAAACCCCGCAGGCTTTTGCGGACCGGCTGTGGCCGGTGTACCGGAGGGCCTGTCCGGGGACGCAGGACCGAGTGTTCCTGAACGGGGATCTCTTGGCCCATTGGCTCTGGTGCCTGGTGGCGAACAGCTTGCCACAGGTCCGGGCCAAGGCAGAAGCCTGGTTTGACCCCAAAAATCCCCAGACCACCGAACTTACGGTGATTAGGCAGCTCACTCTGGCCTATAAAAACGGTAGGGGAGCCAATGCACACCCACCCAAGGGAAAGGTGCATGAGGTAAAACCCAGGCCGGGTAGGAAAGAGTGGCACCAGGAAGGGAGTAACCCCCCCAACACAAAGACCAATTGTTACGGGTGTGGGAAGGATGGTCACTGGCGGAAGGAGTGCAAAAACCCTTGGAAGGATAACAAGGGAAAGCATTCCACAGCCCCAGCCCAAAAGGCAGGGGCAGGGATCCCTTCCGCAGAGGCCGAGTCACTTTTGGACACCATGAGGTTCTTATTGACTGGCCAGGGGAGAGTAGCAGCCGCCACCGGTGCTCTGACCCCTTCAGCCCCATCCAACCCACAGCTGTGACTAGAGCCAGCGCAGCCTGTTTATCTGTGTTCTCTCCGGTATGATGAGTGGAAAAGACCCCTTTTGGAGATGGAGATGGAAAAGGTGACGGGGACCTATCTGTTAGACATGGGGGCATCATGCACCGTGGTCTACTCGGCTAATCCCACCACCTCACCTCTCTCTAACAGGGATACAGTCTATCGGGGTTCACGGGTAGAGAACAGGCTGGCTCGTTTTTCATCCCGCTCGCCATTCGGTTAGGACCGCTCCGCTCCAAGTGGACCTGTGTCCTGATGAAATGGGAAGTGGAGGGTGGAAGAGGGGTCCTGGGGGCCGACTTTATTGTAGGCCACGGGATCCTAGTGGATTTGAGGAATCATTACCTTTGGGGGGCAGGTAAAGTGAAGAACGGAGAGGTAGTAATAATCCCGGGAAAGGAAGGGAAGGGGACCCTGTGCACCATGAAGCCCAAAGAGGATTATAACCTCGGGCTCATGGTCAGCAACACCCCACAGGAGTTCCAGGCATTTGTGCAGGCCCACCTGGCCACATTTGCCACTCACAAACACGACTGCGGGAGGGTCACAGGGTTTGAGGACAACGTAGACGGGGACCCCATGGCCCGACCACAGAAACAGTATAACTTCCCCAGGGAAGCAGAACCAGACATGGAAGCAGCCATGTCCTCGTTAGTGCAGCAGGGAGTTTTGTGACCGGTAGCTATCCACGTGAATTCTCCATTATGGCCGGTCAGAAAGCCGGACAATTCTTGGAGGGCCACGGTGGACTACCGAGTGCTCAATAGTAACATCCCAGCCTGTGCACCCACAGTAGCAGCAGTTGCCGACCTCATGGGGAGTATTCCAGCATCCGCGACCACTTTCACGGTGCTGGATATTTCCAATGGGTTTTGGTCCATCCCTGTAAGGAGGGAGGATCAGTACAAGTTTGCCTTTACGTTTAAAGGGCAACAGTACACGTGGAACTGCTTGCCGCAGGGCTTCCACAACAGCCCCAGCATTTTCCATCAGTGCATGGCCAACAGTTTAAAGGATTTTGGCCAGCCCAGACAGTTGGTCCAATATGTGGATGACCTGCTCCTGTTCACTGATTCAAAAGAGGAGCATGGCCCAATTTGGCCAAACTACTGGAGCTGTTAGGGCAGAAGGGTTTCAAAGTAAACCCCAAGAAAACGCAAATCGGCCAGCAGGAGGTGAAATTCCTCGGCCTGACCGTGCGCGCTGGAGAAAGGGCCATAGATAAGGCTAGGAAGGAGGCGGTAAAAGAACTACCGGTCCCCAACACAGTAACGGGTGTGAGGTCATTTCTAGGGCTAACCTGGTACTGCAGAGATTTCATTGAGGACTATGCAGCCACCGCAGCCCCTCTGCTCCGACTCCTACACAAGAGAGTGGAGTGGCTTTGGGATGAGGGTTGCCAGGCAGCATTTGTCAGGCTCAAGAAAGACTTGCATACCGCGCCAGCTCTAGGGGCTATAGATGGGGGGAAAGAGTTTTTCCTGGAGGTAGCAGCCAGCGGGGACAGCCTGAGTGCTGTGCTGCTCCAAGAACAGCACGGTCAGCTGCGGCTGGTGGTCTACTCCTCCCAGATACTCACGGATGTGGAGAGGAGCTACTCCAACTGTGAGCGGCACCTTTTGGCCACACATTGGGCTGTGAAAAGATCACTGATCTTCACAGGCACCTCTCCCATCACCCTCCTCACCCATCACACAACCACCCAGATGCTTCTGGACGGGAGGATCAAGGATGGGACAGTGAGCAGTGCCCGCATTGCCCGCTGGACCTTGCTCCTCTCACAGATGGATCTTAAGGTGAAGGGTCTCTGCGAGCCAAAGCACACGGCCAACCTGGTATATCCTGGAACAGCCCACCGGTGTTCCATTGAAGGGGTTTGGGAAGTAAACATAGGTTTACGGACCGGGAAACATCCCACGGGCCGCGAGATCTATGTAGACGGTTCCAGCACGGTGTCTGCTGGCGAGCGTCTCACGGGGTGTGGAGTTTATGACCCAGCAGCAAACATTGCCCTGGCGATTAAGCTCCCCAGCACCATGAGCGCCCAGCAGGCTGAACTGTCCGCGGTGGTGTACGTTGTTACCCACCCCAAAATCTTGCCCACCCCCTACACGATTTGCTCGGACAGCATGTTCACGTGCAATTTGTGTACGGAGTACCTGGCCATCTGGTCCCGCCGCGGATACACCTCCGCCGACGGGAGACCCCTCACAGTAAAACCCCTGCTGGAAAAATCCTGGCAGCAGTGGGGGAGGAAGGGGAGGTTTTCATCCACAAGGTGAAAGCACATTCCTCCACAGAACTCTGCAGTCGAGGCAACCAGTAGGCTGACATGCTCGCCAAGGAGGGTGCCCGCACAGGCAGTTTCTGGGACCCATTTGGGTCCAGACCCATGGCGGCAGTCAGAGGTAGGGACGGGACCCAAGGGAGTGTAGGGGTAGCGTTAGCCCCGGAACTTAAGACGGTCCAAGCCCAAGACCCCGTCCTCAAAGCAGTCCTCAGCGCTGTAGTTGAGGGAAAGGGAGTAGAGGGTCCGTACGGCACAGCGACCCTCTCCGTTAAAGAGGGTATGCTGTTCTGGGGGGAACAGTGGGTTGTGCCACAGCAGCACCGGAGGGAATTCCTTCAACTGGCCCACGAGGGTCAAGGAGCGGGACACCCCGGGCCTGAGACCACCTGGCAGCGGGTGGAACAGGCGGGATGGTGGCCGGGACTCAGGGACGATATCCATGAGTTCTGTGCAGGCTGTCTTGTGTGCACTGCAAATAACCCCGACCCCCACAAAAGAAAGGTACCTATGGGACACGTCAGGAGGTTAGAGGGACCATGGCAGTCGATACAAGTCGACTACATCGGGCCCCTGCCCACCGCCCAGGGAGGCTATAAGTACTGCCTAGTCCTGGTGGACATGTTCATCAAATGTGTAGAGGCCTTTCCCTGCAGAACAGCCACAGCTGTAGGTACTGCCAGGATCCTGGTCCGGGAAGTGTTCTCGCGGTGGGGACTACCACAGTATGTGGAGTCCGACCAAGGGAGTCATTTCACCGGACAGGTGATGCAGAATACCCTTATGCTGCTAGGCATTGAGGGGCAATGGCACGTGGCTCACAACCCCCAGTCATCCGGGATTGTGGAATGTATGAACCGGACCCTGAAGGAAAGGTTGAGGAAGGAGACGGTGGACTCGCCCTGTAAATGGGCCGAAGTCCTACCATTGGTTTTGATGGGGATCCGGGCCAGCCGGTCTAAAAGCACGGGGTACTCCCCGTATGAGCTGATGACCGGCAGGGTTATGCGGACCCCCACCCATGTACTAGCCCCGGTGCTCACGGAGGGTCAGCTCAGGGAGGTAAACCGGGACAGGTTTGCCCGAAACCTTTTTGAGCACCTGAAGCAGGTCCACGGGCAGGCGGCTGGGAACATGGGAAGGCAGCATCGGAATAACCGATTGCTGCTCGAGCCAAGAAAGCACCACGAGTGGGAGATAGGAGATCAGGTTATGGTCAGAAACTATGCCCGAGTAGGAAGTTTGGAACCATTGTACATGGGGCCCTACAGTTTTGTAGATAAAGCCAGCCCCATGGTATACACCGTAAAGATGCCCCGGCATACAAAATGGTTTCATATCAACCAGTGTAAGCTGTTCAGACCTGAAAGGGGAAAACAGCGAGTTGGGGTAAGGTCTGAAGATAAAGATCCTCAGCCTGCAGCAGGAGCAAGTTCACAGGCTGCACAGGCAGGCGCTGTGGCTTGCTTGAAGGGAGGGGCCATCCCGCCCATCGTTTGGGACTCTCCCCCACTCTTCTGGGATCCAGACGAGGGGGAGGGACCTGAGGGCGAAAACCCCGCCCCTAACCCAGGTGTAGAGAGGGAGGGACCTGAGGTCGAAAACCCCGCCCCGGACCCAGCCATGGGACCTGGGGGCGGAGACTCTCAGCTCACAGCAGCAGGTTGCGAAAAGTTACCTGCCCCGAGTCCAGGTTCGGGAGAGGTCAAGCCTCAGGGAGCAGCGGTTCGGGTTAAAGGCCCATCGGCCAAGAAAGTCCCACCCGCCAAATCCCTAGAAGGTCCCCATGGACGCCCCAGCTGAGAAAGCCATGGTCACCAGCTCTCCAGTTACCAAGGGCCGCCCCTCGAGTCAGGAAGAGGTCCAAGGACAGAGGTCCTCAGCCAGCAGCCACGAGCTGCGAGGGACCAACAGTGCAGGACGGTGCGGTCACGCCGGGGGTAGTGGCGAGCCGCAGTCCAACCAGGGATTAGCCTGGCCACCCGGAGACGGGCGGCGGATGTACATAGTTTAGGTAGTTTAAGTTTTGGTTGTTGTTAAGTTAGGTATTTAGCAGTTTAAGTACTTTAGCTTAAGTTTGGGTGTTTTAGCTTAAGTTAAGTAAGGTGATAGGTAGTATTAAGTAAGTAACCTGCTAAGAGTGTATATATTTGGGTCGAGGTCGCGGGACCCAACTATGCTTCACCAAGCCAGAGAATCTCTTGGGGACCTGGCTGCATGTTTTTGTATCTTTTTGCAGAAAGACTGTTTGGATGGAGGGTATCGTGATCCTACTCGCCCTGATGGGACTGAGCCTGGGAAGGCGGGGCAATGTACAGGATTCCCATATCTACGGGTGCTCGGGAGACAAGGCGCCTATAGCGACCGATGGAAGCGGTGAACGGGATGCGGAGGAGACCGCCGTCTACGTCCACGAGGGAAGGTGGCCAGGATGGCTGGGTCCAATTCGTCTCAGTACTCCAGCCAAATGAGATTCACGTACGGGGAGGCCTCCCTCCTGTGCCCCAGGGTACGGGTCGTTACCATGAGGGTCAGCGTCACCGTTGGAAAGCGTATATGTTTAACGTGCAAGGGACACATTCCTCTGGATAGGTGGTGGTGGCTCAGAAAGCTGAGCAAAGACATGAGGAACCCCGAAGCCGAGTGGGAACGGTTGGGGAACAACACCCACCGGACGATTACAGGGACTCATGGAGGATTAAGTGTGTGTTGGGACAAGTGGTGGGAACCGGACCAAGGGATTTATATCTGTATGTGGGGGTCAGAGGAGGTCTGTCCCGCAGGCATATCCATCGTTTTCCACCGGCAGTGGCAAGACACCGGGGAGGGGATGAAGTGGGATACCAGCCTGAAGGTGTGTGCGGTCCCATACACCCCGATCCCAGTCAATGCCACTGAGCTTGTGCCCTGCCCGCAGCGCGGGCAGCGAGGTTACCCAGGGAAGGGTGCCCCACCACCACCAAGGGACCAGGGAATGGGTTGGTACTAGTCCCCACCGATCAGATGCTGTACCAGGGGGTACACTACGTGGTAGCCTCCGTGATTTTAAATCTCACCGAGGTACATTTACCAGAGTGGTGTCCCAAAGAAACAGAGCAGCTATACCAGGCCCTATTAAAGGACATTTTCAAGAAGTTTTACGAGTTCGATTTCGCCCATGTGGACAAAACTGAACTGTACACCACACACCGAGAGTTTTTGGGTAATGCAGGGAGACAAAGAAGGGGTGTATGGTGTAATGATCAATAACATGTCATTCTATAGTGGACACTAGGTGGAGCCGTAGAGCTGTGTAGAGCTGTATATAGCTATATGTATAAGACTACACTACCCAGCTGTATATATATTAAGACTACATTACCCATGAGGCACTAGGCTACCCACAAGGCAGCAGTCAAGATGGAAGCCTCTACAGATACTGTACCTAGTCCACATGGGCTCAATAAAGTAACTAGCAAAAGCTAGTTGTATTCATAATAAGAATGTCTATTTATTAATGAACATAAGATATGGAATGATGGTTTTACTGCGTTTAACACTGGGTCCTCTGTCATCAACAGTTTGGATAACATAGAGCTGCAGACCCAGATAAACGGCTGAAAAACACAGTTAAAGAAAATCTTACTGGATGAGAACAAGGTAGTGGGCTCGGAATTGCATGAGGACCAGGCTATGACAGTCCATTTAAAGGAGATCATAGCGGAGTTGGAAAAGCATGCAAAGACGGTAAATGCACTCATAAGGGAGGACAGAAATGCTTCTGACCAGGCTGCGCAGAATGAGGTGTGTGTGCTATACGGGGCGTGATTACTGAGCGAGGGCCGCAGTAATCTGGAGGATTTAAAATAGAGTTTAGTCCCCTCCTGGATTAGCAACAAGCACCTCGAAGCCCTCCACCCGTTTGAGAACACATTAAGCCCGTGCCAACTCCGGCTAGCTTCCGAAGCCTACCCAGTCCCTGTGGATTGTGGGCGGTCCAACCACACAATCATGGGAGCAGTAGTTAGGATGCCGGTCATGGGTAAGACAGCCCGACCTGCGCCGGTATACAGGGTGGAGAACATTGGAGTCATTCAAGGGGGTGCACACATTCGTTTCACAGTGGTCCCGCCTTACGTCATTAAGTCGGAGCACGCTATGACAGGTACTGACCTCTCATGGTGCCGGAGCCGGGGAGCACACAAAATCCTGTGTCCCCAGTGTAATGTATATACCTTTAAGGGGAACTATCTTTTACAGCTCATGTATACTGCAGTACCGGCAGTGACCACACCTGTATATAGCACTGAGTAGTAATCTGTACAGATCAGTTCCACTGTGAGCCATGTTGAGTAAACACCTGTTGTACCGTTTCTCCTGCAGTCGGTGTCTTATTATACATGGACGCAACATTGGCGACGAGGCAAGTTCGAACCTACCTGCAACTCTGCATCACCTCCCGGGGATTCGTTCCTGGAGATCAGTGGATTGGAGGTCAAGGCCAGAGACTTGGGTGTCGACCACGGGCAACCGCCCAGTCATCCAGCAGAGACTCGAGAATTGCGGGGGAGGCTGTCGAGAGCCAGGCTTGGCTTTCCAGTCGAGGCGGTCCAGCGAAACGGGCTGGCAACAGGTAGTGCGCAGACGCTTCCTGGACAGCGGCGGGCTAGAGCCCGACCGAGCGGCACAGCAAAGGGCCGAGCAGCGTCGACGGGGGAGAGAGAGAGAGGGCAGAGCGCACAGGCCGCAGCCGGTGTTCAGGGGCCGAGCAGCGTCGAAGAGAGAGAGAGAGAGAGAGGGCAGGGCGCAGTCGGTGTTCAGGGGCCGAGCAGCGTCGGAGAGAGGGAGAGAGAGACGCACAGAAACCCGCGAGGCACCACCATTGCCACGAGGACGGCCGAGAGCGGCGTTAGCAGCAGCGCAGGAGAAGCGCGCGAAACCTACAGGCGCCGCCATTGCCACGAGAACCGCCGGGAGCAGCATTGGCAGCAGCGGGGGAGGAAGGAAAGCGCGGGAGATGCCATTTTAAGTCATTGGGAGACGTCATTTGGCAGTATCACCGCATTTGACAATGAAGTCGAAGATTGGACTACATATGTCGAACGAATAGAGGTGTACTGCAAGGCAAATGAGGTGTAAGATGACAAGAAAGCATCGGATTGTTAAATTTAATGGGTGCAAAGACGTATGGTTTATTACGAAATCTAGTAACCCCAACGAAGCCAATGGAAAAGAGTTTTGAAGGGATAGTAACGATACTACAGGAACATTTAAACCCCACACCGCTGCTGATAGCAGAAAGATTCAAGTTTCACAAACGGAACCAGCATAAGGATGAAAGCAATGCTGATTATTTAACAGAACTGCGCAAACTATCGAAACACTGCCAGTTTGGAGCGGGACTGGCAGATACCTTAAGGGACAAGTTTGTGTGTGGGCTTCAAAGTGAAGGAACCCAGAAACGACTTTTATCTGAAAAGGACCTTACACTGGAAAAGGCTTTCAGCATTGTGGTATCATATGAAGCAGCAGCACGGGGCGCTGCAGAGATACAACAGAGACCGCAAGAATATGGCACAAACGAAATGTCATATGGAACAGAGAAGTGCTATCGCTGCGGCAGAACAACACATGACCAGAATGATTGCTGGTTCAAAGACAAAGTGTGCAGACAGTGTGGAAAAGTAGGACACATAGCACGAGTCTGCAGGTTGGGAAAGGAAACCAGCAATAAGAAACCTACCAAAGGAAAGTACAAGAAGGTACATAAGATGACGGAGAATAGTTCAGACGAACAAAAGAGTGATAACGACTCCGAAGGCAGGGAACTGAGTTGTCTGAAACTACATAATGTGATCACAACGGAGGATCACCGAACCATTTGGGTCACTCTCAAGACAGCAGGAGTCCAGGTAAAGATGGAATTGGACACAGGATCAGCCCTAACAGTCATAAACCGACGGGACTACGAGCGGCTATTCTCACACATACCCTTGAGAGAAACAAAAATTATTTTGAAGACGTACACGGGGCAAAAAGTCTACCCCAAAGGAAAAATAAGGGTGACCGTTATATATAACGGTAAGGAAACACCAAAACTAGACCTGTATGTATTGCAAGATGGAGGACCACCATTACTGGGACGTGAATGGATCCGGAAAATACAACTGGATTGGCATTCCATACAGGCACTGACTGTGGCTGAAAAAAGGGATGGCCAGCACATGGTGACTCACTGTTGCCAACATTCTCGACAAGGAGAGAACAGCTGTCAGTGTGCCGGGGGACCTTGATGTGTGGATCCCGAGTGGTAATTCCACCCAAGTTAAGGGATAGAGTGCTCAATGAGCTTCATGAGGGTCATCTGGGAGGGGTAAAAATGAAAAGCCTAGCCAGCGCTTATGTGTGGTGGCCGGGAATCGATAAACAAATCGAGAACCTGACCAAGAGCTGCTCAGGATGCCAGAAAGTCCAAAAAGCACCACCACAGGCCCCTCTACACCCATGGGAGTGGCCCTCATCTCCATGGCAACAGGTGCAAATTGATTTTGCTGGTCCATTCATGGACTCAATGTTTTTAATAGCCGTGGACGCGCACTCGAAATGGCCTGAAGTCATCAAAATGTCCTCCACCACCACGGAGAAAACTATTGCAGTCCTACAGACCATTTTTGCCAGGAATGGCTTGCCAGAACAGATTTGCTCCGACAACGGACCAGAGTTTGTGTCCGAAGAGTTCCGGAGGTTCTTGAAAAGGAATGGGGTAAGGCATTACACATCCGCCCCGTATCATCCAGCCACAAATGGATTGGCTGAGAGGTTCCGACAAACCTTTAAGAAGGCAATAAAGGCTATGTACAACGACAACATTCCGCTGCAGCACAAGGTGGACAATTTCCTGTTCGGCTACCGGAATGCGACACATGCAGTCACCAACCAGGCCCCAGCCATGATGTTCTTTAACCGAAGGTTAAGATCTCGCCTGGATTTGCTCAGACCAAACGTACGAAGAGATGTTGAGAGTAAGCAATTCCAGCATATCCATGAGAAGCCAACAAGGAGCTTCAATGTAGGGCAACCAGTCGGCCCGCGACTACCGAACAGAAAAATGGCAGCCAGGAACGATATGCACACGGCAGGGCCCACTAATGTACACAGTGGACGTTGGGGAGAGCACCGTGAGACGCCACGCTGACCAGATCCTAGAGTCACAGGAACAAGTCAACCCCATGCCTCGCCCATACGTACCTGGTGATGAACCCGACGTACAGGTCGCATCTACCCCAGAAACAGTAGCATCGGAAGCTGATGAACCAACCGATGACAGGGGCCAGAATCGCCTCCGCACCAAGAGCAAGACACTCGGGGAAGGCACTATCCAGAAAGGATCAGGAAGCCTCCCCAAAAACTGAATATATAAATAGACTATTTTCAGCTAATGTTGCATGTTAAAAGTGTTAATTGTAATTAGTTTGATATTTAATTGTTAAATGAGTGTTATGGTACTGTTACTCTAAAAGGGGAGGAATTGTAATGTATATACCTTTAAGTATATATCTTTTACAGCTCATGTATACTGCAGTACCGGCAGTGACCACACCTGTATATAGCACTGAGTAGTAATCTGTACAGATCAGTTGCAGTCTGAGCCACGTTGAGTAAACACCTGTTGTACCATTTCTCCTGCAGTCGGTGTCTTATTATACACGGACGCAACACCCAGCACTTGAATGCCTATTCAAAACCGCAGTGTGGGTTCAGAGCTGCTGGTGCGAAGCCTATAAATTGTACCATGGAGGCAATGGCACAAGGCCATGTTCCCCCGCAGGTAGAATATATAGGAGGTGGGACATATTGTGTCACCACCGGCGCGTCCAACTACCAGCATGGACAGCATAGCTGGTGTCTGGTTAGTGACAGCAGTTTCTGTTTTAAACCCGAGGCAGAAGTTCAAGTGGCCCAGGAGCGAATTGTCCCCATTCCTGAACCCTCCACTGTTCACCTCACCGTGAAGGAGAATTTCACAAATTTGCAGAAGTACATAGCGCACTTTGGCTATGAAATTCCTCCTCTCCCTGAACACCTTACCAAAATACACAAAGCCGTTATAGTTTCACAGAAACATTTTTACACTCTAGAGCAGAAAACAGTAGAGATATTGGATATTGTGATTCCACCCTGGTGGGACATTTTCAATAACATAGAGGTCCCTTCGTGGATCAGACTGGCTTCCCACATTCTCGTGGTTTGTCAGTTAGGGATAGTTTTGTATCTAGTTTGCATTCAATGTAAGGGAAAATTTCAGTTGTTAGAATTCCGAAACCAGAGGATCTGGAAGGAACATTATGTGAAGGTGGAGGGAGATACGCCTGTTTGAGTTTGCCCTGTATTTTTGATTAAAAGATTGTTGTTTTTTTGTGTTTGTTATTTTTAATAAAGGTTTTTCTGGAGGTTTTTTGCGACGCGGTTAATAAAGATGTATGTGTACCAAGTGGTGCAAGGGCATCGGACCCCCTCCGTGCTTGGATGTGTCTAATGGCTGTGATTTATCCTATGTATGCTTATGTACACTACATTTTCGCGGAATGGGAAGTGCATGTGTCGTGGGTATATTAGATAGGTAATTACAGGGGAAGGTTGACTATGCAGAGTCAGAAAAATTTTGCTCACCTTGTAAGAGCGATACTTCAAGCAAGTTTTAGTATCACAGGGGGGAGTGTAGGATTCGCAAAATTTCCACATTTCCCCAAAGGTTACAATAATAAAAGGGACCCTGCGTGCACATTTTTTTAAAAAGGGTACCCAAAGATGGCATCCGCACCTCGTGGCCGAAAGCCTGTAAGATTTTAAAAGCTTGGACTCTGTGGCACAAGCAGCTTTTGGGGAAATCGAAACCTAATATGCAGTTTCTGTGAAGAAGGACTTTGTATTTTGAAAAGCAGACAGAACTCTGAATATGCATTAAGCCAAATCGTAGACAGATCAAAACCAGTTCGGCCTATACTTGAGGCCATCAAGTTGTTTGCATAAATAATCGGAAACAGCTTAAGGAAGCCATTGAGGCTGGACAGGCCGATTAAAATGCATTAATAACAATACACCTCAGACATCAGGCCAGTAGGTGCGATCACCGGCCATCTAAAAACAGTTAGTTTAGATTGCTACCATTATTTAAACTAGCCCGCCAAGATTGGGACAATGAACTAACCTGATTTGGCGCGCAGATAAGGGCCATCCGAAAGAGTATAACTGAAGGTAAAGTACCCAAGCAAAGACTTTAACCTTGCAGCGCCCCGAGACCACATGACGGCGGCAGGCCCCAGAGAGCACAAAGAGCGAACCCCAAGCCCCACCGCTGTTTGAATTCAGCAGATTTTGAATTGGTGAGCATGAATTCTGGCCCCTCATAGCTTAATCTAGTTAGGTATAGGGGTGGGATAAGGGTAAGGGGATTGTTAAGATAGTTGTTTTCCCTCGATGTGCCGTGTGTTCCCCATTCCCTGTATAAGTATAGTTATTTTGTGTTTGCCTGTAATTTTATACTAGTAACTTCTTGTAAGATTGTGTAAATTTCTATTTCAATAAAATCTTGGTTTTCTTACATCCAAACCACCTGTCTACTCGGGTCTTTTCTGTATCGCCGCCTGTACCTAAGTCCGGTGTCTAGAACCCAGGGGCGTGGGAGCGATTCGAACCACTCACAAACAGTCAGGGGCATAACTGACTGGGCGCACACGCCACACCCGCCACCCCCTACAATCAATAACCTTGCAGAGGTGAGAAGAGATTCTTCCTCTGCTAGACCATCCTGAAAATGTTGGCACAAGGCCGAGAACCGGCATGTCCAGGTTCATGCCGAATGTGTAACCATTCTGGTGGACACCCCATCAGACTTACGACAGGAGTCTACTGGAATGGCCATGCAATTTCAAGGCTAATGCTTAACGAAATATAGATCCAATTGTGGAGGCACAAATGATAGACTGCAGTGTGCCGATCCCACGTCACTATGTCATGTCCTGTTGCCTAGAGACAAGCAAGGCAGATCAAAAATGAACGCTGCTCTCAGTCAGTCCAAGCTTATCTTTATACCAACCAGTGAGAAACCCATGGAGAGAGAGCTGGGTTACATGTTTCACTCTTCAGCTAAATCATTGGGTTTTTTTGTAAATAAAATGCTGCCCGGGCGCTATATTAAATCTACTGTCTATCATTTAAAACTGAATGCAATTGGCCAGGTATTGACAATAAAAGCAGTGAAATAATAGCATATAATCATTACTTCTTGATTTGTTTTGTCTCCTCTCCTACTCTTTTCATCCTTGGTGGTGTTCTGCACAATGGCCTTGGCCTATCACCTGGGTTTCGCAATTTTAAAAAAAATCAGCAATATTCCAAAAAATGAGATGTAGTTTTGTCTCTACAGGTCCTAAAATGATTCACTTCCACAATCCTAGCCCAAAAAAATTCCACCAGCAAATCCAGCAGTCACAACACTAGCTAGCTCTGTTCAGCAATCTAAAATTAAATTATATCCAAACATCTTCACAACTAGCCCCACTACTGAGAACATCATTTGCATTTATCCTTTGGCAACCAAACAAATGGTACATCAAAACAGAATACTGATAGAGTTAGCAAAAAAGCATGTCATATCAAAGGTCAGTGTATTTCAGAAACCATCTTGGTGAATCAGGTAGGATACAAATCATCCAGATGTTTGCTGATTCAATCTCTAGTCTGTACCGAATTAGCTGATCTCAGTTTGTGTAGCATTGAGGCTGCTACCATTGGCCCTTATGTCCCCAAGGTAGGTCAGGGGGCAGGGGATTTAAATCAGGATTCTGACCCCTGATCACTATTCAGTGGCTCTTTTTGAAAAGTGCAGGTGTGTGGACATTGGGTGAGGGAAAGATCCGTCTGAACTGAGATGTTACCATGGCTGAATTGCCTGATAACACTCACTATATAGTCTCACACATGAAGAATTACAACTTGGGCAAAGTACCAAAGGTTGCCAATGTCTGTGGAATCACACTCCCAAAAGGTGTGAGTGCCTTCAAAAAAGGAAGTAAAAAGGAAATGAAAAGTTGAGGAGCTCCTAGCAGTCAAGTTCAGAGTAGAAAATCATTTTTTTTGCAGGACAGGAATCATTGCGCCCATAAATGAGAGTGTTGTTAGCACTGGGAAGTGTAACATTTTCCCACCTCGTAATGCTTCAATTGTTTTCACACAGACTAGATGCAGAATAAGCTTCAACTGTAGCCCAACAACGTGCTCTAACTATAACCACTTTTGACTGCCCAATGTAGAAAAATCTCACTCGTACTCTGCCAACGTTGTGCTGTAATGTAGTTTCTTGGTGGGGGACCGGTGGCATAGGAAACACCCACCTTCATTGAAAAATTCATTTGTGTTGGGGTTATCCTTCACACTGTTGCCAGACATTTGGGATTGCACAATGACTAACCACCACCCCTTGACATTCAATGGCATTACCATCGCCAAATTTCCCACCATCAACATCCTGGGGGTCACCATTGACCAGAAACTTAACTGGACCAGCCACATAAATACTGTGGCAACAAGAGTAGGTCAGAGGCAGGGTATTCTGCAGCGAGTGTCTCACCTCCTGACTCCCCAAAGCCTTTCTACTGTCTACAAGGCACAAGTAAGGAGTGTGATGGAATACTCTCCACTTGCCTGGATGAGTGCAGCACCAACAACACTCAAGAAGCTCGACACCATCCACGACAAAGCAGCCTGCTTGATTGGCACCCCATCCACCACCTTAAGCATTCACTCCCTCCACCACCAGCGTACCGTGGCTGCAGTGTGTACCATCTACAAGATGCACTGCAGCAACTCGCCAAGGCTTCTTCGGCAGCACCTCCCAAACCCGCAGCCTCTACCACCTAGAAGGACAAGGGCAGCAGGCGCATGGGAACACCACCACCTCCAAGTTCCCCTCCAAGTCACACACCATCCTGACTTAGAAGTATATTGCCGATCCTTCATTGTCGCTGGGTCAAAATCCTGGAACTCCCTACCTAACAGCATTGTGGGAGTACCTTCACCACACGGACTGCAGTGGTTCAAGAAGGCAGCTCACCACCACCTTCTCAAGGGCAACTAGGGATGGGCAATAAATGCTGTCCTTGCCAGCGACGCCCACATCCCATAAACAAATTTTTTTAAATGACATTTCTAAAGGATACGCATGTGAAATGGGTAGCCAATATTTCTGATTGAATGAACACAGGTAAGTACATTGGGGTAGAGTTTCCACTTTGGGCGCATCGGCAATCCAGGTGCAAATTGATTTTTTTCTCTCGTTTCCGCTCAAAACAATTTGCATATCGCTGAACGCAAAATCTACCATGAACCAGCACAATCGAGCAGCTTTAAAGAATATTCCTTGATATACTTAAGAGTGGTAACTTGGAGCAGTTTGATTAATACAGCTGAAAATGAGTTTATCACAAAAAATTAGCATTTTTAATCATGGTGTCAATCCACCGCCTGTGATTAACCTGATCTTAAATTACTAAAAATGACTTTAAAAAAATATACAGAACCATTTCCTAGTTGTATTGGTGTACGGTAGTTGGTTTCTGAGTAAATTAAAAAAAAATACATTCAAAAGCTTTTACAACGTTCTTATTAGTGGCCTTGCGCCCAAAAAAAGCTTAATTTTTAGAACCCCCTTGAAGCCCCATAAACGAGCGCAATTAGCAGAAATTCCCAATGGTGATTAATTCATCCTAGAGGTGTGGCCAGTTTGTGGGTGGGGCCGGCTTCTAGCACAATTTTTTTAAGCTAGAGCGAAAGACCACGGAAACTCGATTTGTGCGGAACGAAACTTGCGCTTAAAATTCCACGATCTTTTGTGAGGGTTATGCCGATTTCAGGCGAATTGCACTAACGAAACTCTGCCCCATTGAATCTGCAATATTTCAAAAATTTTGATTTTTTTTAGAGGTGGCAGCTCAGTTTTCATGATCCTTTGTGCCAATTGTTCTAATCAATTTACAGCAACATTACTGGCACCAATGAATTTCCCAAAGGTAATCTCCCCATCTGAGATGTTTGCAAGAAGACCAGGATCTATAGAGGGATGCCAGGCAGGTCAGGCTGCATGAGAGGTGCTATGTGCCAACCCGCCAGTACCTGCACACCAGCATCTGCATACATAGGTGGTCAGACCTCCTTTGGCAGAAAATTAGTGCATGCGGAGGCTCCTATTCCCAAAGGAAACTGGGATAGAAGACATGATGCCATCTCTAAGATAGGTGAATGCCTTGCTAGGCATTAATGTTGGATACCCAATCACAGCATGTGTTGTTTTAGCAGCACTATAGAAAGAGGGAATGCCAGGGTAATCAATAGACAGAACAGCCTGATTGACCGTACCCACTAAGATGCCACTAACCATATCTGTAGGTACTGGCACACCTGCATGGATGCCCCACCACTTGTCTGCACACTTATGTTTGCATCTAGGGAGCCCCTGCCCTTCATTTTTGCCTGCCGCTTGTTAGACCCCTCTCCCTTCAACTTTAGCAAATGTTGCTAATGGATTCAGATGCCTTCTGAACTTTTCCAAAGGCTTTTGAAATTTTTGTCCCCCTCATCTGACCCCCTTCAATTGCCTCCTTTTAAATTTCTTTTAAACATAGGCCGGAATTTTCAGAGGTAAGAACGGGTGGTTCAGAGGTGTGGGGGGGGGAGTGAAAGTTGAAAAAATGTGAACCCCGACCCCAGCCCGCCAACTTTCACCTTTCACTCAGGCGGGACGGGGGTGCTGGTGCGGGCTGCCAACCCGCTGCCAAGAGGCGGATTGGCAACTTACATATTATAATGAGGCCTGAAGCCCCTACTTTAACCTGCTTTCCAGGTTTTACTGCAGACAGCTGGGGATCCTGGGGCTAAGGATTCCTGGTGGCTGCAGTGAGGCAACCTCAGCCTCGGGTAGCAATCCTTGTGGGCCGGGAGGAACAGGATTGCCTCCAACCAGACCCCCAAGCTCCCCCACCATCAGCCTGGCCCTCCCCAGGGTTGGAGTTTGGACCCCTCCCCCAGATTCGACCCAGACCCCGGAACACCCCCAACCGCCACCCCCCCGCCGCCCCCCCCACTGATCGTGATTCGGCCCCGGGGTCGGGGATTGAACTCCTCCAGGGATTGGGACTGAGCCCCGGGGTCGGGGATTGGTCCCCCCCCCACCACCCAGGGGATGGGAGCCCACCCGCCCGGGATCGGGCGATCGGATCCCCTCTCTGAGGGATAAGACCCTCCCCCAGGGGGATTGGACTCCCCGGGCTTGGACCCGGCCCCCGCCCCCCCACCATCCTGGGCCCAGCAATTACCTGTCGCTGTGGCCTCTTTCTATGCATTCCCCGCACAACTGGAAGCCAGCCTATCAATTAGGCTGACTTCTGGGCGGGAAACCTGTCCCTGACAGCGACGCACGCTGTGGAGTTAAATCTCTACAGCGTGCTGGGTAACCTGAATTTCCGGGTTTCCCATTGTCTCCCAGGTCCCCCCGCATTGCGCGGGAGGGACCCAGGAAAATCCAGCCCACAGCTTTCCACTCCCATCACTACACACATCAAAATCTGTTCATTATTTAAAAATTTGTTCTTGGGATATGGGTGTCACTTGCATTGCCCATCCCTAGCTGCCCATGAGAAGGTGGTAGTGAGCCACCTTCTTGAACCGCTGCTGTCCGTGTGGTGAAGTTACTCCCACAGTGCTGTTAGGGAGGGAGTTCCAGGATTTGGCCCAGCAACAATGAAGGAACTGAGATATACTTCTCAGTCAGGATGATGTGTGACTTGGAGGGGAACTTGGAGGTGATAGTGTTCCCATGCGCTTGCTGCCCTTGTCATTCTAGGTGGTAGAGGTCACGGGTTTGAGAGGTGCTGTCAAAGAAGCCTTGGCGAGTTGCTGCAGTGCATCTTGTAGATGGTACACACTGCAGCCACGGTGCACCGGTGGTAGAGGGAGTGGATGTTTAAGGTGGTGGATGGTCTGCCGATCAAGTGGACTGCTTTGTCCTGGATGATGTTGAGCTTCTTGAGTGTTATTGGAGCTGCACTCATCCAGGCAATTGGAGAGTATTCCATCACACTCTTCACTTGTGCCTTGTAAGTGGTGGAGGGGCTTTGGGGAGTCACAAAGCTATGTAAATGAGCTAACCTCGTAAAATTGGGTGCAAGCAGCATACTTTCTTTTGACAAAAACAAAAGCAAAATACTGCGGATGCTGGAAATCTGAAATAAAAACAGAAAATGCTGGAAATACTCAGCAGGTCAGGCAGCATCTGTGGAGAGAGAAACAGAGTTAACGTTTCAGGTCGATGACCCTTCGTCAGAACTGGAAAAAGCTGGAGATGGAACAGATTTTTAAGCAAGTGCAGGGGCAGGGAAAGTGGGGGGGTGGGAGGAGAGGAAAGAACAAAAGGGAAGGTCTGTGATAGGATGGAAGGCAGAAGAGATTAAGAGACAAAAGGGCTGATGGTGCAAGGCCTCCTTACCATTTTTTTTCTCTCTCTCACATGGCAGCTGTTGATTATTCTGCCAGTGCCATTTACACTTCATCTAGAGTCATCTTTTGTTTCTTAACTTGTCCCATTACCATCTCCTTTTGCCTTGCACCATCATCCCTTTGTCTCTTAATCTCTCCTGCCTTCCATCCTCTCACAGACCTTCCCTTTTGTTCTTTTCTCTATGCCCCTATTTATAAAGCCCAGGATCCCATGTGATTTATTAACTACTTTGTTAACCTGTCCTGCCACCTTCAATGTTTTGTGCACAAACACCCCCAGGTGTCTCTGTTCTTGCACCCCATTTAAAATTGTCTCTCCTCATTCTTCCTACCAAAATGTATCACCTCTCAGTTTTCAGTGTTGAATTTCATCAGCCATGTGTCCGCCCATTCCACCAACCTGTCTATGTCCCCGTGAAGTCTATTACTATATCCCTCACTGTTTACTACACTTCCAAGTTTCGAGTCATCTGCAAATTTCAGAATTGTGTCATGAACAATTTTTTTGCTGTGGGCCCACACCAACTAGGAACTAGATTGAAACTGTCCAAACTCATTTTATGTAGGTCCTCTACAGCCAACAGAGAAATACATTTTCACTAAATCATTTTGAGCTGGATTTGAACCCAGGTCCCAGAGCTGAAACAACAGTCTGCTAACCCACTTCCCCACAGAAAATCAAATTCTAATACTAATGCTTCTTTTTTCTGTAGTGCTATCTCTTATTCATTACCCAGTGAACTCTGCCGTTCAGCTTTTATTGATTTTTTTCTTCTAAAACTTTCACTAAGAAAATTAAAATCGGATGTCCACATCTCTATACCCGAGTGTGAAGTTACAGGTCAAATCTAATTGGGCCCAGACAATATTGATTGAATTTGGCACCTTAGAAGTTTTAGTAATAGAGTGCTGTGTTTCTGACTCCGCAAATATGGGTTTTGGATTCTAGCTACGGGAATTTGAACTCAGCTGCTTGTACTGTTTCCTGTATTTCTTGACCAGCCATTGTTTGATAGTGCTTCTCTCGGTCTACCACTAATACTACTGATTGTTCTACAGCTGCTGTTCTTCAACATCCAGTCAATGAATTATAGTTTGCCATTCAACTAAGTAATCATTTGCTCAGTACGGTTTTGATTTTTGTGACATCTAGTGTTGTGTAGCTTCTTAATATACAGGCGTGTTTTATACTAAGGGATATGGGTTAGGAAAAAAAAGGCAAAGCAAAAGATGAATAATGGACCAGAGAATTCCACGGTATCATCCTCTGGCTGTACTGTTATCGATAATGGCATCAAAGCAGTGTGAAAAGATCCTCTTTCTTTAAAAAGCTAAGGAACATCTTTCGACCTGAATTGAAGAATTACAATTCATATCAGATCTAAATGAACTGCAAATGATTCCTCGATAAACTTGCACCAATCATACCACAAATACATTTTCTACCCCCTGCAAATGATTCCTCGATAAACTTGCACCAATCATACCACAAATAAATGTTCTACCCCCTGCAAATGATTCCATGATAAACTTGCACCAATCATACCACAAATATATTTTCTACCCCCTGCAAATGATTCCTCGATAAACTTGCACCAATCATACCACAAATACATTTTCCATCCCCTGCAAATGATTCCTTGATAAACTTGCACCAATCATACCACAAATACATTTTCCATGCCCTGCAAATGATTCCTTGATAAACTTGCACCAATCATACCACAAATATATTTTCTACCCCCTGCAAATGATTCCTCGATAAACTTGCACCAATCATAGCACAAATACATTTTCTACCCCCTGCAAATGATTCCTTGATAAACTTGCACCAATCATACCACAAATACATTTTCCATGCCCTGCAAATGATTCCTTGATAAACTTGCACCAATCATACCACAAATATATTTTCTACCCCCTGCAAATGATTCCTCGATAAACTTGCACCAATCATACCACAAATACATTTTCCATCCCCTGCAAATGATTCCTTGATAAACTTGCACCAATCATACCACAAATACATTTTCCATGCCCTGCAAATGATTCCTCGATAAACTTGCACCAATCATACCACAAATACATTTTCTACCCCCTGCAAATGATTCCTCGATAAACTTGCACCAAGCATACCACAAATACATTTTCCACCCCTGCAAATGATTCCTTGATAAACTTGGACCAATCATACCACAAATACATTTTCCACCCCCTGCAAATGATTGCTCGATAAACTTGCACCAATCACACCACAAATACATTTTCTACCCCCTGCAAATGATTCCTCGATAAACTTGCACCAAACATACCACAAATAAATGTTCTACCCCCTGCAAATGATTCCTCGATAAACATCCACCAATCATACCACAAATAAATGGTCTACCCCCTGCAAATGATTCCTCGATAAACTTGCACCAATCATACCACAAATAAATGTTTAACCCCCTGCAAATGATTCCTCGATAAACTTGCACCAATCATACCACAAATAAATGGTCTACCCCCTGCAAATGATTCCTCGATAAACTTGCACCAATCATACCACAAATACATTTTCTACCCCCTGCAAATGATTCCTTGATAAACTTGCACCAATCATACCACAAATAAATGGTCTACCCCCTGCAAATGATTCCTCGATAAACATCCACCAATCATACCACAAATAAATGGTCTACCCCCTGCAAATGATTCCTCGATAAACTTGCACCAAACATACCACAAATAAATGTTCTACCCCCTGCAAATGACTCCTCGATAAACATCCACCAATCATACCACAAATAAATGGTCTACCCCCTGCAAATGATTCCTCGATAAACTTGCACCAATCATACCACAAATAAATGGTCTACACCCTGCAAATCATTCCTCGATAAACTTGCACCAATCATACCACAAATAAATGGTCTACACCCTGCAAATCATTCCTCGATAAACTTGCACCAATCATACCACAAATAAATGTTCTACCCCCTGCAAATGATTCCTCGATAAACTTGCACCAATCATACCACAAATAAATGGTCTACCCCCTGCAAATGATTCCTCGATAAACTTGCACCAATCATAGCACAAATACATTTTCTACCCCCTGCAAATGATTCCTCGATAAACTTGCACCAATCATAGCACAAATACATTTTCTACCCCCTGCAAATGATTCCTTGATAAACTTGCACCAATCATAGCACAAATACATTTTCTACCCCCTGCAAATGATTCCTCGATAAACTTGCACCAATCATACCACAAATAAATGGTCTACCCCCTGCAAATGATTCCTCGATAAACTTGCACCAATCATACCACAAATACATTTTCTACCCCCTGCAAATGATTCCTTGATAAACTTGCACCAATCATACCACAAATAAATGGTCTACCCCCTGCAAATGATTCCTCGATAAACTTGCACCAATCATACCACAAATAAATGGTCTACCCCCTGCAAATCATTCCTCGATAAACTTGCACCAATCATACCACAAATAAATGGTCTACACCCTGCAAATCATTCCTCGATAAACTTGCACCAATCATACCACAAATAAATGGTCTACCCCCTGCAAATGATTCCTCGATAAACTTGCATGAAGCATACCACAAATAAATGTTCTACCCCCGGCAAATGATTCCTCGATAAACTTGCACCAATCATACCACAAATAAATGGTCTACCCCCTGCAAATCATTCCTCGAAAAACTTGCACCAATCATACCACAAATAAATGTTCTACCCCCTGCAAATGATTCCTCGATAAACTTGCACCAATCATACCACAAATAAATGGTCTACCCCCTGCAAATGATTCCTCGATAAACTTGCACCAATCATAGCACAAATACATTTTCTACCCCCTGCAAATGATTCCTCGATAAACTCGCACCAATCATAGCACAAATACATTTTCTACCCCCTGCAAATGATTCCTTGATAAACTTGCACCAATCATAGCACAAATACATTTTCTACCCCCTGCAAATGATTCCTTGATAAACTTGCACCAATCATACCACAAATAAATGGTCTACCCCCTGCAAATGATTCCTCGATAAACTTGCACCAATCATACCACAAATACATTTTCTACCCTCTGCAAATGATTCCTCGATAAACTTGCACCAATCAAACCACAAATACATTTTCTACCCCCTGCAAATGATTCCTCGATAAACTTGCACCAAGCATACCACAAATACATTTTCCACCCCCTGCAAATGATTCCTCGATAAACTTGCACCAAGCATACCACAAATACATTTTCCACCCCCTGCAAATGATTCCTTGATAAACTTGAACCAATCATACCACAAATACATTTTCCACCCCCTGCAAATGATTGCTCGATAAACTTGCACCAATCACACCACAAATACATTTTCTACCCCCTGCAAATGAATCCTCGATAAACTTGCACCAATCATACCACAAATAAATGTTCTACCCCCTGCAAATGATTCCTCGATAAACTTCCACCAATCATACCACAAATACATTTTCTACCCCCTGCAAATGATTCCTCGATAAACTTGCACCAATCATACCACAAATAGATGGTCTACCCCCTGCAAATGATTCCTCGATAAACTTGCACCAATCATACCACAAATAAATGTTTTACCCCCTGCAAATGATTCCTCGATAAACTTGCACCAATCATACCACAAATAAATGGTCTACCCCCTGCAAATGATTCCTCGATAAACTTGCACCAATCATACCACAAATAAATGTTTTACCCCCTGCAAATGATTCCTCGATAAACTTGCACCAATCATACCACAAATAAATGGTCTACGCCCTGCAAATGATTCCTCGATAAACTTGCACCAATCATACCACAAATACATTTTCCACCCCATGCAAATGATTCCTCGATAAACTTGCACCAATCATACCACGAATACATTTTCCATCCCCTGCAAATGATTCCTTGATAAACTTGCACCAATCATACCACAAATACATTTTCTACCCCCTGCAAATGATTCCTCGATAAACTTGCACCAATCATACCACAAATAATTGTTCTACCCCCTGCAAATGATTCCTCGATAAATTTGCCCCATTCACACCACAAATAAATGTTCTACCCCCTGCAAATGATTCCTCGATAAACTTGCACCAATCATACCACAAATAAATGTTCTACCCCCTGCAAATGATTCCTCGATAAACTTGCACCAATCATATCACAAATACATTTTCTACCCCCTGCAAATGATTCCTTGATAAACTTGCACCAATCATACCACAAATAAATGGTCTACCCCCTGCAAATGATTCCTCGATAAACTTGCACCAATCATACCACAAATACATTTTCCACCCCCTGCAAATGATTCCTGGATAAACTTGCACCAATCATACCACAGATACATTTTCCAACCCCTGCAAATAATTCCTCGATAAACTTCCACCAATCATACCACAAATACATTTTCCACCCCCTGCAAATGATTCCTTGATAAACTTGCACCAATCATACCACAGATACATTTTCCACCCCCTGCAAATAATTCCTCGATAAACTTGCACCAATCATACCACAAATACATTTTCCAACCCCTGCAAATGATTCCTCGATAAACTTGCACCAATCATACCACAAATACATTTTCCATCCCCTGCAAATGATTCCTCGATAAACTTGCACCAATCATACCACAAATACATTTTCCATCCCCTGCAAATGATTCCTCGATAAACTTGCACCAATCATACCACAGATACATTTTCCACCCCCTGCAAATAATTCCTCGATAAACTTGCACCAATCATACCACAAATACATTTTCCATCCCCTGCAAATGATTCCTCGATAAACTTGCACCAATCATACCACAGATACATTTTCCACCCCCTGCAAATAATTCCTCGATAAACTTGCACCAATCATACCACAAATACATTTTCCAACCCCTGCAAATGATTCCTCGATAAACTTGCACCAATCAGACCACAAATACATTTTCTACCCCCTGCAAATGATTCCTCGATAAACTTGCACCAATCATACCACAAATAAATGTTCTACCCCCTGCAAATGATTCCTCGATAAACTTGCACCAATCATACCACAAATAAATGTTCTACCCCCTGCAAATGATTCCTCGATAAACTTGCACCAATCATAGCACAAATAAATGTTCTACCCCCTGCAAATGATTCCTCGATAAACTTGCACCAATCATACCACAAATAAATGTTCTACCCCCTGCAAATGATTCCTCGATAAACTTGCACCAATCATAGCACAAATAAATGTTCTACCCCCTGCAAATGATTCCTCGATAAACTTGCACCAATCATAGCACAAATACATTTTCTACCCCCTGCAAATGACTCCTCGATAAACTTGCACCAATCATACCACAAATACATTTTCTACCCCCTGCAAATGATTCCTCGATAAACTTGCACCAATCATACCACAAATACATTTTCTACCCCCTGCAAATGATTCCTCGATAAACTTGCACCAATCATACCACAAATACATTTTCTACCCCCTGCAAATGATTCCTCGATAAACTTGCACCAAGCATACCACAAATACATTTTCCACCCCTGCAAATGATTCCTTGATAAACTTGCACCAATCATACCACAAATACATTTTCTACCCCCTGCAAATGATTCCTTGATAAACTTGCCCCATTCATACCACAAATAAATGTTCTACCCCCTGCAAATGATTCCTCGATAAACCTGCACCAATCATACCACAAATAAATGTTCTACCCCCTGCAAATGATTCCTCGATAAACTTGCACCAATCATACCACAAATACATTTTCTACCCCCTGCAAATGATTCCTTGATAAACTTGCACCATTCATACCACAAATAAATGTTCTACTTCAAATGATTCCTCGATAAACTTGCACCAATCATACCACAAATAAATGGTCTACCCCCTGCAAATGATTCCTCGATAAACTTGCACCAATCATACCACAAATACATTTTCTACCCCCTGCAAATGATTCCTCGATAAACTTGCACCAATCATACCACAAATACATTTTCTACCCCCTGCAAATGATTCCTCGATAAACTTGCACCAAGCATACCACAAATACATTTTCCACCCCTGCAAATGATTCCTTGATAAACTTGCACCAATCATACCACAAATACATTTTCCACCCCCTGCAAATGATTGCTCGATAAACTTGCACCAATCACACCACAAATACATTTTCTACCCCCTGCAAATGAATCCTCGATAAACTTGCACCAATCATACCACAAATAAATGTTCTACCCCCTGCAAATGATTCCTCGATAAACTTCCACCAATCATACCACAAATACATTTTCTACCCCCTGCAAATGATTCCTCGATAAACTTGCACCAATCATACCACAAATAGATGGTCTACCCCCTGCAAATGATTCCTCGATAAACTTGCACCAATCATACCACAAATAAATGTTTTACCCCCTGCAAATGATTCCTCGATAAACTTGCACCAATCATACCACAAATAAATGGTCTACCCCCTGCAAATGATTCCTCGATAAACTTGCACCAATCATACCACAAATAAATGTTTTACCCCCTGCAAATGATTCCTCGATAAACTTGCACCAATCATACCACAAATAAATGGTCTACGCCCTGCAAATGATTCCTCGATAAACTTGCACCAATCATACCACAAATACATTTTCCACCCCATGCAAATGATTCCTCGATAAACTTGCACCAATCATACCACAAATACATTTTCCATCCCCTGCAAATGATTCCTTGATAAACTTGCACCAATCATACCACAAATACATTTTCTACCCCCTGCAAATGATTCCTCGATAAACTTGCACCAATCATACCACAAATAATTGTTCTACCCCCTGCAAATGATTCCTCGATAAATTTGCCCCATTCACACCACAAATAAATGTTCTACCCCCTGCAAATGATTCCTCGATAAACTTGCACCAATCATACCACAAATAAATGTTCTACCCCCTGCAAATGATTCCTCGATAAACTTGCACCAATCATACCACAAATACATTTTCTACCCCCTGCAAATGATTCCTTGATAAACTTGCACCAATCATACCACAAATAAATGGTCTACCCCCTGCAAATGATTCCTCGATAAACTTGCACCAATCATACCACAAATACATTTTCTACCCCCTGCAAATGATTCCTCGATAAACTTGCACCAATCATACCACAAATACATTTTCTACCCCCTGCAAATGATTCCTTGATAAACTTGCACCAATCATACCACAAATAAATGGTCTACCCCCTGCAAATGATTCCTCGATAAACTTGCACCAATCATACCACAAATAAATGGTCTACCCCCTGCAAATGATTCCTCGATAAACTTGCACCAATCATACCACAAATACATTTTCTACCCCCTGCAAATGATTCCTTGATAAACTTGCACCAATCATACCACAAATAAATGGTCTACCCCCTGCAAATGATTCCTCGATAAACTTGCACCAATCATACCACAAATAAATGGTCTACCCCCTGCAAATCATTCCTCGATAAACTTGCACCAATCATACCACAGATACATTTTCCACCCCCTGCAAATAATTCCTCGATAAACTTGCACCAATCATACCACAAATACATTTTCCAACCCCTGCAAATGATTCCTCGATAAACTTGCACCAATCATACCACAAATACATTTTCCATCCCCTGCAAATGATTCCTCGATAAACTTGCACCAATCATACCACAAATACATTTTCTACCCCCTGCAAATGATTCCTTGATAAACTTGCACCAATCATACCACAAATACATTTTCCAACCCCTGCAAATGATTCCTCGATAAACTTGCACCAATCATACCACAAATACATTTTCCACCCCCTGCAAATAATTCCTCGATAAACTTGCACCAATCATACCACAAATACATTTTCCAACCCCTGCAAATGATTCCTCGATAAACTTGCACCAATCATACCACAAATACATTTTCTACCCCCTGCAAATGATTCCTTGATAAACTTGCACCAATCATACCACTAATAAATGTTCTACCCCCTGCAAATGATTCCTCGATAAACTTGCACCAATCATACCACAAATAAATGTTCTACCCCCTGCAAATGATTCCTCGATAAACTTGCACCAATCATAGCACAAATAAATGTTCTACCCCCTGCAAATGACTCCTCGATAAACTTGCACCAATCATACCACAAATACATTTTCTACCCCCTGCAAATGATTCCTCGATAAACTTGCACCAATCATACCACAAATAAATGGTCTACCCCCTGCAAATGACTCCTCGATAAACTTGCACCAATCATACCACAAATACATGTTCTACCCCCTGCAAATGATTCCTCGATAAACTTGCACCAATCATACCACAAATACATTTTCTACCCCCTGCAAATGATTCCTTGATAAACTTGCACCAATCATACCACAAATACATTTTCTACCCCCTGCAAATGATTCCTTGATAAACTTGCCCCATTCATACCACAAATAAATGTTCTACCCCCTGCAAATGATTCCTCGATAAACCTGCACCAATCATACCACAAATAAATGTTCTACCCCCTGCAAATGATTCCTCGATAAACTTGCACCAATCATACCACAAATACATTTTCTACCCCCTGCAAATGATTCCTTGATAAACTTGCACCATTCATACCACAAATAAATGTTCTACTTCAAATGATTCCTCGATAAACTTGCACCAATCATACCACAAATAAATGGTCTACCCCCTGCAAATGATTCCTCGATAAACTTGCACCAATCATACCACAAATACATTTTCTACCCCCTGCAAATGATTCCTCGATAAACTTGCACCAATCATACCACAAATAAATGTTCTACCCCCTGCAAATGATTCCTCGATAAACTTCCACCAATCATACCACAAATACATTTTCTACCCCCTGCAAATGATTCCTCGATAAACTTGCACCAATCATACCACAAATAGATGGTCTACCCCCTGCAAATGATTCCTCGATAAACTTGCACCAATCATACCACAAATAAATGTTTTACCCCCTGCAAATGATTCCTCGATAAACTTGCACCAATCATACCACAAATAAATGGTCTACCCCCTGCAAATGATTCCTCGATAAACTTGCACCAATCATACCACAAATAAATGTTTTACCCCCTGCAAATGATTCCTCGATAAACTTGCACCAATCATACCACAAATAAATGGTCTACGCCCTGCAAATGATTCCTCGATAAACTTGCACCAATCATACCACAAATACATTTTCCACCCCATGCAAATGATTCCTCGATAAACTTGCACCAATCATACCACAAATACATTTTCCATCCCCTGCAAATGATTCCTTGATAAACTTGCACCAATCATACCACAAATACATTTTCTACCCCCTGCAAATGATTCCTCGATAAACTTGCACCAATCATACCACAAATAATTGTTCTACCCCCTGCAAATGATTCCTCGATAAATTTGCCCCATTCACACCACAAATAAATGTTCTACCCCCTGCAAATGATTCCTCGATAAACTTGCACAAATCATACCACAAATAAATGGTCTACCCCCTGCAAATGATTCCTCGATAAACTTGCACCAATCATACCACAAATACATTTTCTACCCCCTGCAAATGATTCCTCGATAAACTTGCACCAATCATACCACAAATAAATGGTCTACCCCCTGCAAATGATTCCTCGATTAACTTGCACCAATCACACCACAACTACATTTTCTACCCCCTGCAATTGATTCCTCGATAAACTTGCACCAATCATACCACAAATACATTTCCCACCCCCTGCAAATGATTCCTCGATAAACTTGCACCAATCATACCACAAATAAATGTTCTACCTCCTGCAAATGATTCCTCGATAAACTTGCACCATTCATACCACAAATAAATGTTCTACCTCCTGCAAATGATTCCTCGATAAACTTGCACCAATCATACCACAAATACATTTTCCACCCCCTGCAAATGATTCCTCGATAAACTTGCACCAATCATACCACAAATACATTTTCTACCCCCTGCAAATGATTCCTCGATAAACTTGCACCAATCATACCACAAATACATTTTCCACCCCCTGCAAATGCCTGCCATTTGTCAGCCAGCAGCAAGTTTGCTTTCGAATTTAGGTCACAAACCCAAAAAAGATTTTAAAAGTAGCACTTCTGTCCAAAATAATAACAATGACGAACTTATTTACATATACAGACTATCCAATACAAATAATAAAATGTAACAGATAACAGGGAGGGGAAATTTGAAATCTAACCTTCTGAAATCTAACAGAGCACCTGGGGAGTTGAGGCGTAGGCTGAAATCACCAATATGTGGAATCGGTGATTCCATAGCCGAAGGGAGCAAAAAAGGGAAGATATCTTAGTAAGGACATTGATGTGGTGTTTGGGTAAACAATGAAGATTTTAAAAGAGAGACATGAGGGATAGAAGAGGCTGAGGTGATCATATGAGGAGAGGATACCAGATGAGTAGGGAGAGAAGCAAAGGTGAGTCTCGGTGTTGAGAATCACACTGCTGCCACAACCATTTGCATGGGCTTGCTGGTGAAAAGTATAAATAGGTGGTGAGAATTCTGTCAGGGGGAAGGAGTCTATGGCCAAAGTTCACATTTCTGTCATTGCCAGGATGTAGTTGGAATTATCCACATTTAAGTTGTGAATGACAATGATCTAATTCACAAGCAAACATACTGGAGGGATATATATGTATGGAGAGAGAGCAGGGTGGTGATTGTAGATTCTCCAGTGCAGTTGGCAGTGGTAGAGCTGCACAGGATAGGGAGGGGGGTTGGGGAATCAGCCCCCAAGAAACATTTAGCGTGAAGTGAGTGCCGGTAGCAGAGAACGGGGCAACTTTGAATTGCTGCTCCGGATCGAGCTACAGGTCTCACAGAAGGCTCAACAATGAATGCTGACGAAGGCACAGAGGAAAGCCCTAGCTTATTCAGGAGGATTTTTACTTTAGTATTCCAGAATGAAAAGAAAGAAAGAAACAAAGTAAGAAAGAAAGAAAGAAAGACATTTATATAACACTTTTCACAACCTCAGGACATCCCAAAGCACTTTACAGCCAATGAAGTGCTTATGAAGTGTCGTCACTGTTGTAATGTAGGAAATGATCTCATAGAGTCATAGTCATAGGCCTAGAAATTCAATTGCTTGCGCCACCAGTTTGCGCCCAAAGAGGCCACTCAGAGGCTTTAGCGCCACTGGCCACAACCACCGCGATATTTAGCGCATCGGTGTGCGCAGCGCCCCGCTACCGCCCCGAACGCCATATTAGGTCGCGCCCGCCTCTTCCGCGCCGGCCGCAAATAGCGACCGGTACACAGGGGCCAACCTGTGGCGGTAGTGGCGCGAGTTAAGGTGGAGGTGCGGCCGGCCGCTTTTTCGGCGGCCGCCTGCCCGCACCTCCATCCCCGGCCTCCTACACCACCCTCCCCCCCCCCCGCGGCATTGCCGGCTGTTTCCCGAGAGCCCGGCACTTCTCCTTGGTGCCGGGCTCATTTGCCGGCACTCGCGAGCGGGGATCGCGCTGTTGCAGCCACCTCCCCCTTAACAGTGGGAGGAAGGCCTGCAGTACCGCAGCGTGCCGTGCCGCAGCGGGTGGCGCTGCGGCACTTTGCGTGCCGATATTCAGTTTCAGCGCCCCAAGCGGGGCGCGGGAAGCCTCGTTTAGCGGCCGGCTTCCATTTGGGGCGCAGAAACTGAATATCCCGATGGCGCAAGTGGCTCCGCGCGCAGCGGTAATTCCGGCGCCCAGGCGAGCTTGGCGCCCCAAACTGAATTTTTAGCCCATAGAGTTATACAGCACAGAAAGAGGCCCTTTGGCCCATCGTGTCCGCGCCGGCCATCAAGCCCTGTCTATTCTAATCCCATTTTCCAGCACTTGGTCCATAGGCTTGTATGCTATGGCGTTTCAAGTGCTCACCTAAATGCTTCTTGAATGTTGTGAGGGTTCCTGCCTCTACCACCCTTTCAGGCAGTGAGTTCCAGATTCCAACCACCCTCTGGGTGAAAAAGTTTTTCCTCAAATCCCCTCTAAACCTCCTGCCCCTTATCTTGAATCTATGCCCCCTGGTTATTGACCCCTCAACTAAGGGGAAAAGTTCCTTTCTATCTATGTCCCTCATAATTTTGTACACCTCAATCAGGTCCCCCCTCAGCCTTCTCTGCTCTAAGGAAAACAACCCCAGCCTGTCCAGTCCTTCTTCATAGCTGAAGCACTCCAGCCCAGGTAACATCCTGTTGAATCTCCTCTGCACCCTTTCCAATGCAATTACATCCTTCCTATAGTGTGGTGACCAGAACTGCACACAGTATTCCAGCTGTGGCCTAACTAGCGTTTTGTACAGCTCCATCATAACCTCCCTGCTCTTATATTCTATGCCTCAGCTAATGAAGGCAAGTATCCCATATGCCTTTTTAACCACCTTATCTACCTGTCCTGCTGCCTTCAGGGATCTATGTACATGCACACCAAGGTCCCTCTGATCCTCTGTCCCTCCTAGGGTCCTACCATTCATTGTGTATTCCCTTGCCTTGTTAGTCCTCCCAAAATGCATCACCTCACACTTTTCAGGGTTAAATTCCATTTGCCACTGTTCTGCCCATCTAACTAACCCTTCTATATCGTCCTGTAGCCTGAGGCTTCCCTCCTCGCTATTTACCACTCCACCAATTTTCATGTCATCTGCGAACTTACTGATCATACCTCCTACATTCATATCTAAATCATTAATGTACACTACAAACAGCAAAGGACCCAGCACCGATCCCTGTGGTACACCACTGGACACAGGCTTCCAGTCACAAAAACAATCTTCGACCATCACTCTCTGCCTCCTGCCACTAAGCCAATTTTGGACCCAATGTGCCAAATTGCCCTGGATCCCATGGGCTCTAACCTTCTTGACCAGTCTCCCATGCGGGACTTTGTCAAATGCATTACTGAAGTCCGTGTAGACTACATCAACTGCACTACCCTCATCCACACACCTAGTCACCCCCTCGAAAAATTCAATCAAATTGGTCAGACATGATCTCCCCCTGACAAAGCCATGCTGACTATCCTTGATTAATCCTTGCCTCTCCAGTGGCGACTTCCTTGGTTTATCCCTACTACCCTTCTTGAATAATGGTACTATGTTAGCTGTCCTCCAGTCCTCTGGCACCTCCCCTGTGGAGAGAGAGGTTCTAAAAATTTGTGTCAGAGCCCCTGCAATCTCCTCCCTTGCCTCACACAGCAGCCTGGGATACATCTCATCTGGGCCTGGGGATTTATCCACTTTTAAGCCTGCTAAAACCGTTAGTACATCCTCCCTCTCAATTCTAATTTGTTCAAGTATATCACAAACCCCCTGCCTGATTTCTATGCCTACATCGTCCTTCTCCATAGTGAACACAGATGCAAAATATTCATTTAAAACATCACCTACATCTTCCAGCTCTACACAAAGATTGCCACTTTGGTCCCTAATGTGCCCTACTCTTTCCCTGGTTATCCTCTTGCCCTTAATATACTTATAAAACACCTTGGGATTTTCCTTTATTTTTCCCGCCAGTGTTTTTTCATGCCCCTCTTTGCTCTCCTAATTTCTTTTTTAAGTACCCTCCTGCACTTTCTATACTCCTCCAGGGCTTCCACTGTTTTTAGTCCTTTGTATCTGCCAAAAGCCTCCCTTTTTTTCCTAATCCATTCTTGTATATCCCTTGACATCCAGGGTTCCCTGGGCTTGTTAGTCCCACCCTTGACCTTTACGGGAACATGTTGGTGTTGTACTCTCTCTATTTCCTTTCTGAAGGACTCCCACTGCTCTGATGTGGATTTTCCTACAAATATCTGATCCCAGTCCACTTTGGCCAGATCCTGCCTTATCATATTAAAATCGTCCTTCCCCCAATTTAGAACCTTTATTTCCGGTCCATCTTTGTCCTTTTCCATGACTACCTTAAATCTCACCGAATTATGGTCACTGTCGCCAAAATGCTCTCCTACTGACACTTCTACCACTTATCCAGCTACATTCCCTAGAATTAGGCCCAGTACCACCCCCTCCCTTGTAGGACTTTCTACATGCTGGCTCAAAAAGCTCTCCTGAATGCACTTTAAGAATTCCGCACCCTCTAAGCCTTTCACACTCTGACTATCCCAGTTAATATTGGGGAAGTTGAAATCCCCTACACTTCTAAATAATTACACTATTATTTCTACACTTCTCTAAGAGTTGCCTACATATCTGTTTGTCTATCTCCCCCTGACTGTTTGGGGGCCTATAGTACACTCCCAGCAAAGTGTTTGCCCCCTTTTTGTTTTTAAGCTCTACCCATATGGCCTCATTAGAGGAACCTGCTAAGATATCATCCCTCCTTACTGCAGTAATTGACACCTTGATTAATATTGCAACACCCCCTCCTCTTTTATACCCCCCTCTGTCTCGCCTGAAGATTCTATACCTCGGAATATTGAGCTGCCAGTCCTGCCCCCCCCTCAACCATGTCTCTGTGATAGCAACAAAATCATACTCCCATGTGTTCATCAACACCTTCAATTCATCTGCCTTACTCACAAGACTCCTTTCATTAAAATAAGTGCCATCCAGCCTTGCCATACTTCCTTGTGCCATTACATATTTGCTCTGCCTTCCAGGCTGACTTGTTTTTTCCTCTATATTTGGCTGTGCATCACCCCCTACTATAGCTCCACTCCGTATCCCATCCCCCTGCCAAGTTAGTTTAACCCCCCCCCCCCAATAGCACTAGCAAACCTCCCCGCAAGGATGTTGGTCCCGTTCCGGTTCAGGTGCAACCCATCTGACTTGTACAGGTCCCACCTTCCCCAGAAGCAGACCCAGTGATCCAGGAAACTAAAGCCCTCCCTCCTGCACCAACTCTTTAGCCACGCATTCATCTGCTCTATCCTTCTATTCCTATACTCACTAGCACGTGGCACCAGGAATAATCCAGAGATTACAACCTTTGAGGTCCTGCTTTTTAATCTGCTACCTAGCTCCCTAAATTCTTGTTGCAGGACCTCATCCCTCTTCCTACCCATGTCGTTGGTATCAATGTGAACCACGACCTCTGACTGTTCGCCCTCCCCCTTCAGAATGCCCTGCAGCCGTTCAGTGACATCCTTGACCTTGGCACCAGGGAGGCAACAAACCATCCTAGAGTCATGTCTGCGACCACAGAAACATCTATCTGTTCCCCTTACGACAGAATCCCCTATCACTATTGCTCTCTTTTTCCTCCCCTCCTATGCAGCTGAGCCACTCGTAGTGCCACGGATTTGGCTCTTGCTGCATTACCCTGAGAAACCATTTCCCCTAGCAGTATCCAAAATGGAAAATCAGTCGGAGAGGGAAATGGACCCGGGGGACTCCTGCACTACCTTCTTAGTTCTTTTACTCTGTCTGGCGGTCACCCATTTCCTGTCTGCCCGTGCGCTCTTTACCTGCAGTCTGACCACCTCGTTAAACATGCTATCCACAAAGATCTCAGCTTCGTGGATGCTCCACATTGACTGACATAATAAAACTCACAACGCACTTGGTTTGAGCATAAAGCAAGGCTTTAATCAACTTGCTCCAGAACATGGAGGTCTAGTTGTACTTCACTAGTTCCTTGTCTTACAAAATGTCCCTGGAAAGCTGGGCCCACGCCCGAGTATTTATACTCCTTGGACAGCTCCCCCAGCTGGCCGTCCAGTGTTATTTCATGAGTGGTTTCTTGATGATGATGAGATTTATAACATTCTTCCTGCCTAAAAGATTTGGAAGTCTGACGACTTCCTCTTAACGGATTAGGCGGACCACGAATAGCCGCAGTCTTTTAGATTTTTGTTTATGGCTAGAAGGCACGCCTCCCCGGACCGTGTCTTGGTCCCTGGGCCGCTTGATCCATACCGGTGGATCGACAGGGCCCGTGTTGCTCTGATCGACCCGAGGGAGGCTGGGGAGATCGTGACTCCGGGTGTGGGTCCCCACAGGTGCAGAACTGGCTTCATCCTGTTTGATAGCCGGGGATTGACCGGCGTCCTAGCCTTGGGTGGCCATCCTACGGGGAGCGCTCGGCTCCCCGAGTGGAACCGGTGGGGCAGCTGGCAGATCTCTCGATGCCCCAGGTAGGGCGTCATCTTCGGGGGAGCGCAGAGTATCGGCATCATCCCCGTGGGTCCCTCTATCAGTTGGGTCCGTGGAACCGGCTGGACAGGGAGCCAGGTCCCGGAGCGAAACAGTGGACTCCCGGCCATCAGGGTACCGCACGTGCGCATACGTGGGATTGACATCCGTGAGTTCTACCTCATCGACGAGAGGATCGTTTTTAGACGATCAGACGAATCTTCAGAGCAGCACGGGGCCGGGAGCTGCCAACCATGACGGTAGAGACGTCCCATGGGTGGAGCGACGCTGGAAGCTGAAGAATCGCTCGTGAGGTGTGACATTGGTAGACGTAGAAAGGAGAGACCTGATGGAATGCAGCACATCAGGGAGCATAGTTTCCCACTGCTGGTCTGGTAGGTTGCGTGACCTCAGCACAAGACGAACAGCATTCCAAATGATAGCGTTGTATCTCTCAACCTGTCCGTTACCAATGGGATGGTATGGTGTCATTTTACTTGTGGCGATTCCCCATTGGGAGAGATAACTTTTGAGTTCGCTTGACATGAAGGAGGGACCCCGATCAGAGTGGATGAAATTGGCCGTACCGCAAATGGAAAAGACTTGATCAAGGCATTTGATCACTGTGGAAGTAAGCATATTGGGACAGGGGAAAGCAAAGGGAAAGCATGAATATTCGTCCACCATAGTCAGTAAGTAGGTGTTTCGCGTTGAGGAAGGCAATGGCCCTTTAAAGTCAATGCTGAGTCGCTGCATAGGCTGCATAGCGTGTATGAGTGAGCCATCCGATGGACGGAAGAATTGCGGTTTTAATTCCGCACAAATTCTACAGGAGGAGCACGTTCTTTTCACATCTTCCATAGAAAATGGGAGATTTTTAGATCGCACAAAGTGCAACATACGGGTAATGCCAGGATGGCATAAGTCAGTATGAAGATCCGCAAGAGCCGAAGTTGACATAGAAGAGCAGAATGCCTGCGTGAGGGTATCCGGGGCCACATTCTCTTTGCCAGGTCGATAATGTATGGTGTATCCAAAGGTGGCCAATTCCATCCTCCAGAGTTGTATTTTGTTATTCTTGATCTTAGTGCGTTTCCGGTTATCCAGCATAAAGGCCACGGAGCGCTGATCGGTTATAAGTGTGAAATGGCGACGAGCGAGGAAATGACTCCATTTACGTACAGCTTCAATGATGGCCGTAGCCTCCTTCTCGACAGGAGGATAATGGAGCTCACTACCCTGCAAAGTTCTGGACAGAAATGCAACGGGTCGACCACCTTGATTCAAGGTAGCCGAGATCGCCACATCCGATGCATTGCACTCGACCATGAAAGAAAGATTTTCATCAATGGAACGTAGCGTGGCTTTTTCCAGTTGTCGCTTGAGGAGGTTGAAAGCTGAAATAGCCGTTGCCTCCAATGGAAATGACTTTGCGTGAAGCAGGGGCTGGATTTTGTCAGAGAAGTGGGGTATCCATTTCGCATAATAGGCGAACATGTCGAGTGCCTGACGAAGAGAGACGAGATTCGTAGGGGGAGGGAGCTCCTGAAGCGAACAAAGTCGCTCCGGATCCGGTTTGATGACACCATTGCCCACCCAGTAGCCAAGGATGTTGACTGATGGTACTGATTTCACAGATTTGGACTAATTTAAGGTTAAGTTGCGATGACGGAGAACATCAAAAAATTTCTGGAGGCTGGCATCATGGTCCTTTTGGTCATGACCAGCAATGGTGATATTATCCATATATGGAAAAGTGTTCTCCTGTTTGACTAGGCTATCCATTACCCGTTGAAAGACGGCCACCCCATTGGTGACCCCAAATGGAAGGCGACAAAACTGGTAAAGCCGACCATTGGCCTCAAAGGCCATATAATTTTTGTCAGAGTCCTTTAACGGTACTTGATGATATGCACTCTTTAAATCAAAGGTTGAAAATACCTTGTAATTAGCAAGGTTATTGACCATGTCATCGATGCGTGGTAGTGGGTAGGCATCCAGGTCGGTATACTGGTTAATAGTTTGCGAGTAATCGATGCAAAGACGTTTCTTGTGTTGCTTCAGAGGATTTTTGACAATGATGACTTGAGCCCGCCAGGAAGATGAACATGGCTCAATGATACCGTCAGCTAGAAGGCGAGAGATTTCTGCCTCGATAAAGGATCAATCATCTTGGCAGAAACATCGTGATTTAGTGACTATGGGCTTACATCGGGGGGGAAAGATTGGCAAACAAGGAGGGCTCATCGAGCGAAGCCACCGAAAGCGCACAAAATGGTACTTTGGAAATAGTAAGCTCCGGCTTTGACCCTCCAAACTCGAAAGTGAGTCTTTTGTGTTGTTTCTGGAAATCCTGTCCCAGGAGCACATCACTGCATAGGTTCTTGAGCACCCCAAGCTGGGTGGAGAAATAAGTACGGCCATTGAGAAAAAGGTCGACAAGACAAAAGCCAGAAGAATTGGTGGTCAGTGTCGTCAGAGCTATTGCAATTTCCCTGTCCGAGGGGTAAATACGCAGTTTTAACTTACTGACAGCCCGCTCACTAATGAAGCTGTCAGAGCTGCATGAGTCGATTAGTGCACACAAAATGTGTCCATTTACTGAAACCTTCGTGGCTGCATGAGACAGACTTTGGGGAAAAACAGCTGTGATGGGAGGAGGTGCAGTTTTACCCTTGACAGCTGTAACCTTAGTAGTGGTTCTTGGGGGAGGAGCAGTTTTATAGTTTGCAGCTGTAACCTTAGTAGTGGCTCTTGGGGGAGGAACAGTTTTATAGATAGTAGCTGCAAAACTAACAGGAGCTCTCGATCGGTATACCTTAGAAAAGTAGCCTTTCTTACTAACAGCGGCTCTTGACTGGCATACCTTAGAAAAGTGTCCTTTCTTGCTGCAATGATTGCAGGTTGCGTTACAAGCAGGACAAAATTTTCTATAATGGAACACACCTCCACAGAAGAAACACTTCCTTCTAGATTGCCAAGATGAGGCTAGGGCGGGGTTGTCATCAGTGTAGGTTCCTAGGGTAGGGTTGTCATCAGCCAGGTTGGAGTTGTCATCCATGAGGACTTCCGCCCGAGGCCTATCGAAGGAGTCACTAAAAGTGATAGCAGCAGCCCGTGCACATGGTGAAAGATAGGTATCTGCATTCCTCTTTGCTAAGTCCAGAGAGTATGCCTGGTCATAGGCAACCTGTAACTTGAGGGTTTTATTCTCCAACAGACACTGACGTATGAAGGGAGACGCAATTTCATTAATAAAGGAATCACAAATTAACTCCTCCTGGTACTGCTCAGCTGTAACAGCTTTAAGATTACAATCCTTGCTGAGCCTGCGAAGTTTCTGAAGGAATTCGTCAAGTGATTCCCCGGGTTGTTGTCGATTTGTGGCCAGTAGATGCCGAGCAAAAATTTCATTTGGGGAATTGACATATAGCTGCTGCAGTATTTGGATAGCGGCGTCATAGTCTACACAGTCTTCGATATAATCAAACACATGAGGGGATACATAATTAGCAAGTATCTCTAATTTATCAGGAACATTCTCACCACACACCCTGAGGAAGTTGCTGAAAGTACGACACCAGTGTTTCCATACCTTAGCAGCTGTAAGTAAATTTGGGTCCCGGTCGAGACGGGCGGGTCTGAGTAGTTTCTCCATGATGGATCGATTACTTGTCTGAGTTCCCTTCTACGGTTCGAGTCATAGCTGGCTGTTCCCGAAATCATGGAGTCAATAACAAGTTGATTAAATTGACGTAATAAAACTCACTACGCACTTGGTTTGAGCATAAAGCAAGGCTTTAATCAACTTGCTCCAGAACATGGAGGTCTAGTTGTACTTCACTAGTTCCTGTCTTACAAAATGTCCCTGGAAAGCTGGGCCCACGCCCGAGTATTTATACTCCTTGGACGGCGCCACCAGCTGGCCATCCAGCGTTATTTCATGAGTAGTTTCTTGATGATGAGATTTATAACAGTGACTCCAGCCACAGCGCTAGCTCCAAAATGTGGATTTCAAGTAGCTGCAGCTGGAGACACTTCCTGCACATGTGTTCGCCCTGGACGCTGAAAGTGTCCCTGACTTCCCACATAGCACAGGAGGAGCACTCCATGGTGCCGAGCTGCCCTGCCATGTCCTACCCCTTAATTTACTCCCTTTACTTCTTTTAAATTAAAGAATATTAAATACACTAGGGTCCTTACTTCCCTTTAAACGCTACTTACTCTAAACTAGAGACCTTACTTTTACTTTAACGACTGGACTGTAGAAATACTCACCAGGTCCTACTTACCAATCTAAGAACATGAGTAGATAGATAATACTTCAAAAATGTGTTACAAACTAATTGCAAAAAATATTGGGGTTGATTTTCCTGACCTTATCACTGGAAGGATGTGAAGGCCTTAGAGAGGGTGAATAAAAGATTTACAAGAATGGTTCCAGGGATGAGGGACTTCAGTTACGTGGATAACTGGAGAAACTGAGGTAGTTCTCATTAGAGCAGAGGAGATTGAGAGGAGATTTGATAGAGGTTTCCAAAATCATGAGCGATCTAAACAGAGTATAGAGAGAAACTGTTCCCATTGATGGAAAGGTCGAGAAACAGAGGACACAGATTTAAGGTGATTGGCAGAAGAACCAAAGGCGACATGAGGAAAAACATTTTTATGCAGCGAGTGGTTATGATCTGGAATGCACTTCCTGAAAGGGTGGTGGAGGCAGATTCAATCGTGGCTTTCAAAGGGAATTAGATAAGTACCTGAAAGAAAAATAATTGCAGGGCTATGGAGAAAGGGCAGGGAGATTGGGACTAGCTGAAGTGCTCTTGCAGAGAGCCGGCATGGGCTCGATGGGCTGAATGGCCTCCTACTGTGCTGTAACCATTCTATGATTCTATGAATGCTCATTTTCTGGAGACAAAGGTCAGGAAAAAGGGGGCAGAGGCCCATTTCACCGGGTCTCTGCCTCTTTTACATTGTTCTGGGATTTCTCGGTCTTTCTGGGAAAGGGGAGGGAAGTGCACAGGTCCATCTCTGTTTTGTCTAATTGAGGCAGAAGGAATGTTCCCAGCCTCCCACCTCTTTTTTTCTGGCGTTGCAGCTCCAATGCGCCCAAATGCAGTGTGGCTCGATAAGTTGGTCAAAGTATTGTGCCAAGAACATCCCTCAGGCCAGAGGCTTTAAGAGAGCCCAGCAGCAAGCCAAAAAATGATGCCAAGAGTTAGGTTTAAAGATTTGAAGCAAGAACCCATTGGATCTTCAGGCATTAGGACCTTTTCGCTGCAGCAAGACAGTCCCCAAGCCTGACAGTTAGGCATGCAGCTGCAGCGGTGTCATTCCTGGCTTTCTTGTAGCAGACCCTACCAGAGGGCAAGACTGTGCCAGGTAGTGTCTTTGGGACATGTTAATGGCATGAGACAGAAAATGTAGGTACAACTGAACCTGGACAGACACAGCACACTTTAGGACAGAGGGAGAGAAGGAAAATCACTCTCATTGACTTTAGCACACATAAAAAATTCATAAACCTGTTATATTTACCTTTAATTACTGTGTGGTGTGAATTAAAGGGGATTTATAGAAACGGCATCTCTGAGATCCCCTGGCATGCTCTCCTCCTTCCAAATAAGAGAAATGAGTTCATGTATCCGTGCCAATAGTGCTTCTCCGCCACGTTTTAGCGCCTCGGCGGAGATTCCATATGCTCCTGAGGCCTTGTTGTTCTTCAGTTGTCAACCTCATGCCGGGCTGGGGTTGTGCAGAGGTGGTGGTGGGTAGCATGCTGCGGAATGGAGTTGAGGACACTTGCGTCGAAGACAGCCGTAATCGTGACCATCTTCAAGAAAGGTGACCAGTCCGATTGCGGTAATTACAGAGGAGTCTACCTGCTGTCTGCCACAGGGAAAGTCATCATAATAATTCTCCTCAAGCACTTCTCCCAGTGGCTGAAGAGTTCCTCCCAGAGTCGCAATGCGGCTTCCGCCCACTAAAGGGCACAATCGACATGATCTTCACCGCGCGTCAACTACAAGAGAAATGCAGGGAACAGCACCAACCACTGTACATGGCCTTCTTTGATCTCACAAAGGCCTTCAACACTGTCAACCATGAGGGATTATGGGGTGTCCTCCTCAAATTCGGCTGCCCTCAAAAGTTTGTCACCATCCTCCGCCTGCTTCACAACGACATGCAAGCCGTGATCCTGACCAACAGTTCCACCACAGACCCAATTCACATACGGACCATGTTCAAGCAAGGCTGTGTTATTGCACCAACGCTCTTCTCAATCTTCCTGGCTGCAATGCTCATTCTCACCCTCAGTAAGCTCCCCACTGGAGTGGAGCTAATCTACAGAATAAACGGGACACTGTTCAACCTCCGTCACCTCCAGTCCAGATCCAAGGTCATCCCATCCTCTGTCATTGAATTACAGTATGCAGGCGACGCTTGCGTCTGCGCACACTCGGAGGTCGAACTCCAAACCATCATCAACACCTTCACTGAAGCGTACAAGAGCATGGGCCTTACACTAAACATCCGTAAGACAAAGGTCCTCTACCAACCTGTGCCCGCCACACAGTACTGCCCCCCGATTATCAAAATCCATGATGAAGCCTTGGACAACGTGGACCACTTTCCATACATCGGGAGCCTACTGTCAACAAGGGCAGACTTCGATGACGAAGTCCAACATGCCTTCAGTGTGCCAGTGCAGCCTTTGGTCGCCTGAGGAAGAGAGTGTTTGAAGACCAGGACCTCAAACCCAGCACCAAGCTCATGGTCTACAGAGAAGTAGTGATACCCGCACTCCTGTATGCTTCAGAGACATGGACCATGTACAGCAGGCACCTCAAAGCACTGGAGAGGTACCACCAATGGTGCCTCCGCAAGATCCTGCAAATCCATTGGCAGGATAGGCGCACTAATGTCAGTGTTCTCGCTCAGGCCAACATCCCTGACGTAAGAAAACTACTAGGCACTTAGTCTGAGTATTAAACAAGGCTTTAATCAACTGTTTTTCAACATGGAGATCTAGTTGTGTCCTTCACTAGTTCCTGTTAAAGAATGTCCTGAGCAAGCTGGGCCCATGCCCGAGTATTTATACTCTCCCTGGACAGCGCCACCAGCAGGCCGCCCAGTATTATTTCCTAAGTAATTTCCACATGAATGACAAGATTTATGTCAATCCCCAGCATCGAAGCTTTGACCATGCTCGATCAGTTCCGATGGACAGGTCACATCGTCTGCATTTCCGATACAAGACTCCCAAAACAAGCGCTCTACTCGAAGCTCCGACACGGCAAGAAAGCCCCTGGTGGGCAGAGGAAATGCTTCAAGGACACCCTCAAAGCCTCCTTGAAAAAGTGCAACATCCCCATCGACACCTGGGAATCTCTGGCCCAAGACTGCACAAAGTGGAGGAGAAGCATCCGGGAAGGCGCCGAACACCTCGAGTCTCTTCGCCGGGAGCAAGCGGAAGCCAAGCACAAACAGCGGAAGGAGCACACGTCAACCCAAGCATCCCACTCATCTGCCCCTTCAACCACCGTCTGCCCCATCTGTGACAGAGACTGTAGGTCCCGCATTGGACTCATAAGTCATCTGAGAACTCATTTTTAGTGTGGAAGCAAGTCATCCTTGGTTCCGAGGGACTGCCTAAGAAGAAGATTGAAATGGCAACTTTAACATAGAGCTAACTTTTAAATAGAGATACTTAATTTTCTGATTTTCAGACACCTAAAACCAATTTTCATTCTCAAATATTAGATTATTAAATTACACCAATACAGTTTTTGTCATTACATGTCATAAATGCCACAAAGGCATATCAGAAATTTCTTATTAATAGAGGCTGCCAGGGCCTAAAACACCAGAGATAGCAACAAGTCATGTCCACTGTCCATTTTTATAACTAAGCACTCAATTGCCATTGTTCAAAACTAAATAATATAACGCAAATACATTCTCCATGGATCGTGCTCTGTCTAAGGTCACCTTAGATTAATATGAGTGCATTCCAATCACAGTGTTATGTGACTCTCTGTAACCATTGCTTGCTCTCATCAGGAATATATGTGCAAACTATAGAATGATATATAGCAACCCCAGTGAAGGAAAATTGTTAGGAACATTGCCTGGATACCTGCTGCACAATTATTGTAACAGAGACATAAAACAGATTCAAGTGATGCAATTCATGTAGCCCTCTTTGGTGAAAACTAGATCACTGCTAGAATACAGCTTTTACTCAGGACCATCTAAATACTGGTATGTCACTGGAATCATTTTTATAAACAAACTAAGAAAGTTGCTAAAGAAAGTCGTCTTTTTCTGGTGGGTATGATATCTTCTTTTGTATAATGTCTCACAAGCATACAGTTACAATATTATACAATTATTATTTGTCATATTGATGGCCTGATATATAACTCTGGATATCAGCCACCTCAGCCCAAAGAAAACTGTGTGCTGGCCCCATAAACCTACAAAGAACAGGCTTGTTTGACCAAATTACATTTTCCTATTCCTAAAAGTTCCTATGTTCATATGTAATCTCCACAGCAAAGCCTGCTGATGACTAAAAAGAACATTGAATGACAACATCCTGGAGCTGTGTGGAGGGTGGTTGCTGGTTTTGCAGCAGTATGGTGAGAAAAGAATATTGGCCCAGAAATTCGGGTCCCAATGCGTGAGTACGGACGGAGTACTCATGCGTGGACCCGATGGAAGTGCCGGAATCTTGCATGCACTACGCATGCGCGGGAAACCGGCACTTCCGATCCTCTGAACCAAGGGGTTCAGAGGTCGAACGCGTGCACGCGGGAGTCTGCGCGTGCGCGTTGAACCTCCTTTTTTTTTCAGGTTTTAACGTGCGGGTAAGTCTGTACATTTTAGAAATGTAAAAAGCAGCCGTAAGGACTTCATTTTCAAAGGTAAGTGGTCAATTATTTAAAATTAAAACATTTTTTCCACAGGTTTTTTACTTTTAAATACTTTAAAGCAAGGTAAGTTTATTTTTAGCCCCGTTTTTTATTTTTTTTAAATTTCAAAAATTTAAATTTTTGTTTAAAATAGTTATTTAATGTCATTTATAGTTTATTTACAAAGTGTGATTTTTAAAAAAAATGTATTTGAAGGTAAAGTACAGTTTTACAGCCTCAGCATTTATACGTTTTGACAGGTCTACCTGTCAAGACTTATGAATGGAGCATTCCCTGCTCCGATTGGCTGCCTGTTGCTCACGTGATCCCAGGGGAAGCATCGCACTAACTACGCCCCTGGGACACGCCAGCATAGCGCGCCGGCCTCTGGGACAGGCCTCGGAGAGGAATTCCACGCAGGCCAAGAGGTCAACTGCTGGCGCGCTAGGTAAGTGTAGGTCGAGGGCTTGCATCCGCGGGAAGCCCCCGACCCGAATTTCTGGGCCATTGAAGAGAGAGCCAATCTGCCCTCTCAACCGAACCCAGCGAAACTGCATAATATTGTGTGTATCTCAACGACAACAGATCGTATCCTCTGTGAGATTACTGGGAAAGTCTCCACTTCACATTCACTTACTAACTAACCTGAAATATAATCAATACATGCTATTATTCATTTTAGATTAACAATTTCATTATGCAATTGTTGCACTTATAATCATACTTGTAAACCTGTTGTGACATGCCCTGGGTAGCCCTGGTTTGGGAGGTAAGATGAAGGAAAACTAAAGGCTCATGGGTCCTTCTTGAACCAAAATTTTAAAAAGCCATTTCAGCATTTTCTCCTAAAAGAATAGCTGCCTGTAAAACAACAAGGCCAGCTTGGCAAGATTCCAGAGACTCTGATAAGGGACAAAGGCTCAGTCATAGCAAAGCCATAACAAAATCATAACTCTTCACTTCCCAGGTGAGATAAATGATGGACAAGGACATCATGTCTCATTTGAATTAGACACTGTTAGGGAGCGAAACACAGATGGTGTCAGGAGAAGGAGGGGGTCATGAGGGTGATGGCCTGACAGGGGCAGGTGGGGTCAGTGAGTAAATGGCATCGCTGTAATTGGGTAGTGAAATTCAGGTGTAAGTCCATGATTAGCTTATCTGGTCCCCATAGACTTTGCTGTGAAGAAGGGGTATAAGAGGGGTCTCTTCGACACAAGGGTTGTAGAGGTATTTGGCTGAAAAGCTTGGGACTATCCAGGCGGGCCAAGAGCGATGGACTGGTGGAGGGACCACATGTGTGACACCGACCGTACGTAGAGTTTAAAGAGCTAATGGGCCGGTGGGGGTTTGCTCATGGAGATCACAACCTTTCTACCCAGAGCATAACGGGTAATGTAACACTTGATTGCGCCTTGTTAACTACTACTCAGATACGAGTAAAGTATCAAGTCGTGCTTACACTGAATAAAGTATAATCACTGTCACCAATAAGGATCAAGTCGAATCCTTAGGAACTTAAGAGTGAAAGGGTTAATTGGCACAGACCCAGAAACTCAACACCTCGCACAGGCTTTGCTTCTGGTCTGATGAATCAAGACCATGTGCTCCTCTAGCAGTCTCTAGGGTTGCCAGCTCTGGTTGGGCGTATTCCGGAAAGTTTCATCACGTGATCTTTTGCCTCCAACCACCATTGGTCACCCGGCATGCCCACCTTCACAGTGCACCTCCTTCTCACACCAATTGGAAAGCAAATAGACTCTTTGTTACTCAATTGGATGATTCTAGCCTGTCAGTCAAACAGCCTATTTCCTAATTCCAATATTTTTTAATTCCCCTGTGATTTTTCTCCTGGGTTGCTTGCAGCAGCCTTTGGAAGATTGCTCTTTAATTCCTGGAGGCTCCAGGATGATCCAGGAGTGTTGGAAATGCTAGCAGGCTCTAGGAGGGCGGTGGGAATGTATTTGGGTAGCATTCTTCTCATATAGCTGATGTGGCCTCTTTGCAATGATTTTCTCTGATTTTGTCAGTGATTTTCCTGAACTTTTTAGCTGGCCATTTCTGCCATTTCCCTGGGGGTTCTGCCATTGTCCCACCAGGCTTACTAGAGTGCTTAATTTCCTGGATCATTCCAAGGAACAACAACCAACTTCTGCCAGCTCAGTCAACTTGCTGTCCATTCTTGCATATGCATGTAATTAATGCCCTGTTTGCCTGGGCAGCCCAGTTGATTATAGGATCAAGACAAATGGGTGAGCTGCAATGTTCCCTTTAAGCTGCGCAGCAACACGGCCGCGCAGCACTCTGGACCTTCGGCACAGCCGGCTCGCCGGCTTTTCAATAGGAAACGCCACACGTGCACAATATTTTGAATGGGCCGCACCGCCCCTTAAAGGAGCCGCGCACCCCCCAAAAAAATTAATGGGAACATTGGTGAGCGGGTCATGACTTTTTATTAGATTGCAGGGTTTCCACGTATGCTTGGACCTATAGACTATGTGGTCATACGAGCCCCTGCTGTTAATCCACATTATTGTTTGAACAGAAAAAGATTTCACTCCTTTAATGTCTAATGAATGCACAACTACAGGCACAAGTTTCTGCACGTCAATGCCCTGTATGCAGGGAGCTGCCAAAATTCATTCTTCCTTTGGTAGTCCAGTGTCCCTGCTCTCTTTCAGAATGAAGGGTTATCTAGTACCATCATGGGTTCTAACGCCATTGAGAAGGAGCACAAATAAATCAAAGGAACATTACATTGAGGCTCGCTTGAATTAAAATTGAGTAGACCATTGGTGTGCGGGACAGAAAATTCAGGTGTCTAGATAGGTCGGGTGGCACCCTCCATAATGCTAGCAATGTTGATTAAGACTTGTGGCCTGCTGAATTGGCCTTCAAAATTTTTCACTTCAAAAATGTCTGGAAATTGAGATTCCTGAGGAGAAGACAGAGTCAGAAGCTAAACCCCCCGAGACATAGGAACTCGGACATAAAGAGGACATAGACAGCTGCTAGGAGACAGCTGCAAGACAACTTATCAGAGTGGCTTTCAGTATTGTCTCCTGATATTGGGGTTCATTTTAACTTCGGGCACTGATTAAATGCCCAATGAGTGGGACAATTTGCTGAATGAAAGCTGTGAGAGGCCCGAACCATTTTGATAATCGGTCCTCATTAGCCTATGACAGGTGAGCTGCCCACAAGTTTTCCAGAGTTAACGGGCAGCTTGCCAATGAAGGGGGTGGAATTTCAGGTGGGCCCAGCATCAATATCAAGAGAGGCTGTGTCTCTTAAAGCGAGATATAACCTCTTAAAGAGTGGACTTTAATGTTATTCCTGAGCTTTGGGAGATGAAACTGAAGGCTGGCTATGGAACAGGTAACAGCAACAAAATTTTCATATGCTCTCCTGGAGACCTCAATGGAGCACAAGGAGCTGCTCTTCCCCACCAGTAGGACTTGAGTCCTGAGGCTGATATTTTGCGGGCCTGGAGGAAGGTATCTGAGCAGGTAAATGAAGTGAGTCTCAGCCCCAGGGCATAGCTGCAATGCCGTAAAAAGTTTAATGACCCACACGCTCGCCAAGGTAAGAATTATTGATTGTGATGTTTCCTCTGCATCATACCTTGCCATGGCACTTCCCTTCCCTCCACATCACCCAAGCACTCCTATCCTCCTCTCCACCTGCTTCTACTCTAATTAACAATGGGAACTAAGCTCCAGCTACACGATCAGCAACTGCTGCTGCCCTCTCAGCAAGCTCATGCAGCATACTGCTGTCACCTGGCTGCAAAGGGTAATCTATGCACTCTTCTTGTACTTGCTGGCAAATGTCACCCTCCTGCCGCTTTCCTGCTCTGTGACGCCTCCCTATCCTGCGCATGTCATGCTGATCATTCACACATCAGCATGCCTCACACAAATTCACAAGCCTTTGATGGAGCCATGTGCTAATAAACTCCTCTTCTTTCTGCAGAACAAGTTGGCACACAATGGCCCAGAAATTCGTGTTGGGGGCTTCCCGCGGGTGCAAGCCCCCGACCTACACTTACCTAGTGTGCCGGCAGTTGAAGCCTGGGCCTGCGTGGATTTCCTGTCTGTGGCCCGGTTCAGTTCCCGGCGCGCTGTGCTTGCGTGATCCAGCGGCGTACTTAGTGCGATGCATCGGCTGGGATCACGTAAGCACTGGGCAACCAATCGGAGGATGCAAAAGTTCATTCATGAGTTTGACAGTAAGAACTGTCAAACTCATGAAAACTCCGGGCGCCCAAAACAGTAAACTTGAAATAAAATTTTTAAAAACATCACACTATTTAAATGAACTATAAATAACTTTAAATAACTATTTTAAACAATAATTTAAATTTTTGAAAAAAATAATTTTATAAAAAATCGGGGCTAAAAATACACTTACCTTACTGTAAAGTCTTTAAAAATAATAAACCTATGGAAAAAAAATTCTAATTTTAATTAATAGACCACTTACCTTTTAAAATTAAGTCCTTACGTCTGCTTTTTTAAAGTGTAAAAAGTGGAGGCCTTCACGCACGGGCAAACCTGGAAAAAAAAAGGAAGTACAACGCGCACGCGCAGACTCCTGTGCGCACGCGTTCGACCTCTGAACCAACAACAGAAAATGCTGGAAAAACTCAGCAAGTCAGGCAACATCCGTGGAGAGAAATTTGAGTTGACGTTTCGGGTTTGACCCTTCTTCAAAACTGGAGAGAAAAGGAACTAGATCGAAGGCAGGGCTGCGATCGGACAAAAGAATAAAAGAACCAAAAGAAGTAAAAGAGATTAGAAGCTAGACGAGATGGTAATAGGCTGTGATTAGGTGTAAAGTGTACTGGCAGGGCAAAAGATAGCTGCCAGGTGTGAGAGAGAAACAAAAGGAAAGGAGGGGGGGGGGAAAGGAAAGGAGTGGAAAAATATAAGTGAAAATGAAATAGGGGCCGAGGTTATGATCTGAAATTGTTGAACTCGATATTGAGACCGGAAGGCTGCAGACTGCCTAATCGGAAGATGAGGTGCTGTTCCTCGAGTTTACGTTGAGCTTCCGTGGAACAGTACAAGAGGCCAAGGACGGTGAGGTCTGAGTGGGAATGGAGCGGTGAATTGAAATGACAGGCGACCGGAAGCTCGGGGTCACCCTTACGGACTGAACGGAGGTGTTCCGCAAAGCGGTCACCCAATCTGCGTTTGGTCTCCCCAATGTAGAGGAGACCGCATCGTGAGCAGAGAATCCTTTTGTTTCTCTCTCACACCTGGCAGCTATCTTTTGCCCTGCCAGTACACTTTACACCTAATCACAGCCTATTACCATCTCGTCTAGCTTCTAATCTCTTTTACTTCTTTTGGTTCTTTTATTCTTTTGTCCGATCGCAGCCCTGCCTTCGATCTAGTTCCTTTTCTCTCCAGTTTTGAAGAAGGGTCAAACCCGAAACGTCAACTCAAATTTCTCTCCACGGATGTTGCCTGACTTGCTGAGTTTTTCCAGCATTTTCTGTTGTTATTTCGGATTTCCAACATCTGCAGTATTTTGCTATCGACCTCTGAACCCCTTGGTTCAGAGGATCGGAAATGCCAGTTTCCCGCGCATGCGCTGTGCATGCAGAAAACCGGCAATTCCATCGGTCCCACGCGTGAGTACACGGTGCTCACTCGCGCGTTGGGACACTAATTTCTGGGCCAATACCCATGAACACACGCAAACAGGAGGAGGGATAGCTTCTATTCAGAGAGTTGATGAAGGTAGTGCAGTTGATGTTTTGTATATGGACTTACAAAAGGCATTTGATGAAGTGCCACATAATAGACATTTTAGCAAAATGAAAGGGGATTAAAGGGGCAGTGCCAGCATTAATACAAAATTGCCTAAGAGACAGAAAGCAGAGAGTAGTGGTGAATGCTTGGTCCCCACAGCTTGGTGCTGGAATGTAAATGAAGCCTGGGCTGCAAAATGCCAGTAAGAATGGATACATTCTGCCTGCTGCCCACCTATTCTCCACTAGTAGTTAAAATTGGCCCTAATATGTCAGATCAAACCATTGAGGTATTCCAAGTGAGTTAATAGTTAAATGATGGCCCGGATTTTGCGATAACAATAACGATGCGGCTAACAGCGCTCCCCATTATTAAAGTGTAAATCGAACAGCAACTTCTGGCGACTGAACAGGCAGAGTTAAAAGCGGAAATCAGGAAGTTGCTGTCCAAGTCGCCCTGCTTCTCCAGAAGCTGCACTATACCGATAACATGGAACAACGTGAAGTTGCTGTACTTACGTGATATATACCCACTAAACTCACCAGAAAAAGTTAGTGCTTGTACATTCCAGTGTAAGTAAATTTGTAATGGCATGATGTCTTAGTTATTGCCAAACATCCTCTCTGGTTGTTTAATTTTTACAGTGTGGAGTCTCATTCGTTCAGATTTTAATTATTGTTGGAGATATAAAAAAGTAAGTAATTTTTAAAAACTTTTTCTTTCTGTCTCTTTTATTTCTCTCTCTCTTAATCCCATCTTTTTTCCCTCTCCTTACTTTGCTTTCTGTACATGATTTGACATTCGAACTGACACTTCCTGGTTCAGACTGCTCGGCTCATTAGCAATTCTTCAATCTGATTGGTTAAGGAGATACACAGTTGCTTGCCCTGTTCACAAAGGTCCCAGATCCCCTGTAGAGGGCGCTGCACCAAAATGGCTTTCGAATCACTGCAAGTTTCAGTGCAAAAGCCCATCGAATGTCTGTGGTCAAGTTTAAGTGTAATGAATGGCTGGCATTGTTCATTCACCGCTGACCACAAGATCCGGCCCGATAATCTTACAGTGCTGCATTTCCTCATACTGATTGTTGGCTGGCTGTATCCCTTAATCAAGTCATTTTTATATTGGGCAGTTCTCAGCCTAATTTAGCAGACCTGACAACTGCCATTCATTAGGAGTAGCAATCACTCATTCCAGTTTTAAAACATGACCTTTACCAACACACGTCAATCTGAGAAATAAATTGAGCTCCATATGTTTAACTGGATTTCCAAACTCTGTCCATCTTCCTGATTATAAATGTCCTAACTCCTAAGATTTGCTTCATGTTGACAGCTCTGAAATCAGTCATCACAATTCAACACCACACATAAATCCTAAGCAATTTCTCCTCTAGAAACAAGAGCCCTTTTTCTCTTTTTTGATATTTAATTGGTAGAATGGTAACATAGTGTTGTGATGACATCACCAAAATTAACTATTATAAAAACAAATCAAGAAAAAAATCACTAGAGATGGCTTCAATAATAATGACCAGCAAGATGTGGATGCTGTACTATACCAATAATATTTTTCATACTCTGATTCAAATATTGCTAATGTAGGAATGTCTAGTTCATATCCAAAAGACTGAGGTCCACTCAGGCGATCAAATAAACGAGGTTTAATGAAAACTAACAGAGTTTAACGAATAACTACAGGAGAACATCGAATATAGGTCTAGTCAGTTCGGAGGCTCCACGAGGACTGCTTGGGCGGTCCCGTGGATGACGTCATGACGTCATCATGTTTTTCCCGCCGGTGGGGGATCACGTGATGAACGGCGTGACGTCATCGCGTTTACCCGCGCTATTAAAGTGATCGCGCTCTGTACATGTAAACAGTGAAAACAAAGATACAGACACAGGCTGTAGCTAACATATCATTAAAGGGAATTATATACAATTGATCGGAGTCCCTTAGTGGCTCCGCCACACTAAAACAATTATTGCATCGTTAAATCCCTGATAAACCTTGGATTCTATTATTGCCACTAGCTGACTTGAGATTATTTGCTGCTTTTTCCTAAAGATGGATTAAATGCTCATTTTCGTCATTATTTATAACCTGCTAACAAAATAGAAACTGTAGTTTTTAAAAAATGTGTTTCTTGTTTGTATGTGATTTTGACAATGGAAATAAAAAAAGAACAGCAATCACTAAGTAATAGTGATTCTTCTCAAATAGCTAACAAGCTACTTAACCAGTATAAGTCACAAAAAGCTCAGTAATCCACTGTGAAGTGTATATTGGGCAGGAATTTGCAGTGGGTAATAACAGCAAATGAACTGCATTCGCTGCTAATATCCCTTTGAAACTGACCGCAACTTCAGGATGTAGCTCATGCACATCCTAACGTGGAAATCCTGAAGTTGCGGTTAGTCATTCACTGCTCTGACACTGGCTGTGCTGTGGACGCCCCCCACCCCCAACCCCTAGAGCCGGCAATCAGTATAATCTGTGTAATCAGTGAAACTGATGCAAACTTCGACTCTTCCGCAGTAATATCACTGTTAAATACCCCATTAAAAGTTAGACCCTTTTGTATTAGGTGTAACTGGCATTTTCTTCTTCTTCTTAGGCAGTCCCTCGGAACCGAGGATGACTTGCTTCCACATTAAAAATGAGTTCTCAGGTGACTGATTAGTCCAATGCGGGACCTACAGGCTCTGCCACAGGTGGGGCAGACGGTGGTTGAAGGGGCGGGTGGGTGGGGTGCTTGGGTTGACGTGCGCTCCTTGTGCTGCTTGCGCTTGGCTTCCGCTTGCTCCTGGCAAAGAGACTCGAGGTGTTCGGCGCCTTCTCGGAAGCTTCTCCTCTAGGACCAGGGATTCCCAGGTGTCGGTGGGGGATGTTGCATTTTTTCAAGAGGCTTTGAGGGTGTCCTTGAAGCGTTTCCTCTGCCCACCTGGGGCTCTCTTGCCGTGTCGGAGCTCTGAGTAGAGCGCTTGTTTTGGGAATCTCGTATCGGGCATGCGGACGGTGTGACCCGCCCATCGGAGCTGAACGAGCGTAGTCAATTCTTCGATGCTGGGGATGTTGGCCTGAGTGAGAACACTAATGTTGGTGCGCCTATTCTGCCATTGGATTTGTAGGATCTTGCGGAGGCAGGGTTGGTGGCATCTCTCCAGTGCTTTGAGGTGCCTGCTGTACATGGTCCATGTCTCTGAGGCATACAGCAGGGCGGGTAAAACTGCTGCTCTGTAGACCATGAGCTTACTGCCAGGTTTGAGGTCCTGGTCTTCAAACACTCTCTTCCTCAGGCGACCGAAGGCTACACTGGCACACTGAAGGTGGTATTGAACTTCGTCATCGACATCTGCCCTTGTTGACATTAGGCTCCCAAGGTATGGAAAGTGGTCCACAAGGCCTTGTTGTGGATTTTGATAATTGACGGGTAGCACTGTGTGGCGGGGGCAGGTTGGTAGAGGACCTTTGTCTTACGGATGTTTAGTGTAAGGTCCATGCTCTCATATGCTTCGGTGAAGGTGTTGACGATGGTTTGGAGTTCAACCTCCGAGTGAGCGCAGACGCAAGCGTCGTCTGCATACTGTAATTTGGCAACAGAGGATGGGATGACATTGGATCTGGACTGGAGGCGACGGAGGTTGAACAGTTTCCCGTTTGTTCTGTAAATTAGCTCCACTCCAGCAGGGAGCTTACTGAGGGTGAGATGGAGCATTGCAGCAAGGAAGATCGAGAAGAGCGTTGGTGCGATGACACAGCCTTGCTTGACCTCGGTCCGTACGTGAATTGTGTCTGTGGTGGAACCGTTGGTCAGGATCACGGCTTGCATGTCGTCATGAAGCAGGCCGAGGATGGTGACAAATTTTGAGGGCAGCCGAATTTGAGGAGGACACTCCATAATCCCTTATGGTTGACAGTGTCGAAGGCCTTTGTGAGATCAAAGAAAACCATGTACAGCGGTTGGTGCTGTTCCCTGCATTTCTCTTATAATTGACGCGCATGAAGATCATATCCATTGTGCCCCTTAGAGGGCGGAATCCACATTGCAACTCTGGGAGGAGCTCTTCGGCCTCTGGGAGAAGGCAATTGAGGAAAATTCTTACAATGACTTTCCCTGTGGCAGACAGCAGGGAAACTCTTCTGTAATTACCGCAATCGGACTTGTCACCTTTCTTGAAGGTGGTCACAATTACAGCATCTCTGAAATCCCCTGGTAAGCTCCCCTCCTTCCAGATAAGAGAAATGAGTTCATGAATTCACGCAAGGAGTGCTTCTCTGCTATGCTTTAGTGCCTCGGCAGGGATTCCATCTGCTCCTGAAGCCTTGTTGTTCTTCAGTTGTCAGATGGCCTTTTCAACTCATGCCAGGCTGGGGGGGGGGTGTGAGGGAGAGGGGGGGGGGAGAGGAGGAGGGGGAGTGTGAGGGAGAGGAGGGGGGGAGTGTGAGGGAGAGGAGGGGGGGAGTGTGAGGGAGAGGAGGGGGGGGAGTGTGAGGGAGAGGAGGGGGGGAGTGTGAGGGAGAGGAGGGGGGGTGTGAGGGAGAGGGGGGAGAGGAGGAGGGGGAGTGTGAGGGAGAGGAGGGGGGAGTGTGAGGGAGAGGAGGGGGGAGTGTGAGGGAGAGGAGGAGGGGGGGAGTGTGAGGGAGAGAAGGGGGGGAGTGTGAGGGAGAGGAGGGGGGGAGTGTGAGGGAGAGGGGGGAGTGTGAGGGAGAGGAGGGGGGGAGTGTGAGGGAGAGGGGGGAGTGTGAGGGAGAGGAGGGGGGAGTGTGAGGGAGAGGGGGGAGTGAGGGAGAGGGGGGGAGTGTGATGGAGGGGGGGATTGTGAGGAGGCGGGGGAGTGAGGGAGGGGGGAGTGTGAGGAAGAGGGGGGGAGTGTGAGGGAGAGGGGGAGAGTGTGAGGGAGAGGGGGGGAGTGTGAGGGAGAGGGGGGAGTGTTAGGGAGAGGGGGGAGTGTGAGGGAGGGGGGGATTGTGAGGAGGCGGGGGAGTGAGGGAGGGGGGAGTGTGAGGGAGAGGGCGGGAGTGTGAGGGAGAGGGGGAGAGTGTGAGGGAGAGGGGGGGAGTGTGAGGGAGAGGGGGGAGTGTTAGGGAGAGGGGGGAGTGTGAGGGAGAGGGGGGAGTGTGAGGGAGAGGGGGGGAGTGTGAGGGAGAGGGGGGGAGTGTGAGGGAGAGGGGGGGAGTGTGAGGGAGGGGGGGAGTGAGAGAGGGAGCGCGCGAGTGGGGGGGAAGAGAAAGCGAGTGGGGGGGAAGAGAAAGCGAGTGGGGGGGAAGAGAGAGAGCGAGTGGGGGGGAAGAGGGAGAGCGAGTGGGGGGGAAGAGAGAGAGCGAGTGGGGGGGAAGAGAGAGCGAGTGGGGGGAAGAGAGAGAGTGCGCGAGTGGGGGGGAAGAGAGAGAGCGAGTGGGGGGAAGAGAGAGGGCGAGTGGGGGGGAAGAGAGAGGGCGAGTGGGGGGGAAGAGAGAGGGCGAGTGGGGGGGGTAGAGAGAGCGACTGGGGGGGGAGAGCGAGCGACTGGGGGAAGAAGAGAGAGCGACGGGGGGGAGAGAGAGCGACTGGGGGGGGAAGAGAGAGTGACTGGGGGGGGAAGAGAGAGCGACTGGGGGGGGAAGAGAGAGCGACTGGGGGGGAAGAGAGAGCGTCTGGGGGGAAGAGAGAGCGACTGGGGGGGAAGAGAGAGTGACTGGGGGGGGAAGAGAGTGCGACTGGGGGGGGGGGAAGAGAGAGCGGCTGGGTGGGAAGAGAGAGAGCGAGTGCGGGGGAAGAGAGAGAGCGAGTGGGGGGGAAGAGAGAGAGCGAGTGGGGGGGAAGAGAGAGAGTGCGAGTGGGGGGGAAGAGAGAGAGCGAGTGGGGGGGGAAGAGAGAGAGCGAGTGGGGGGAAGAGAGATAGCAAGTGGGGGGGAAGAGAGAGAGCGAGTGGGGGGAAGAGAGAGAGCGAGTGGGGGGGAAGAGAGAGAGCGAGTGGGGGGAAGAGAGAGAGCGAGTGGGGGGGAAGAGAGAGAGCGAGTGGGGGGGAAGAGAGAGCGAGTGGGGGGGAAGAGAGAGCGAGTGGGGGGGAAGAGAGAGCGAGTGGGGGGGAAGAGAGAGCGCGCAAGTGGGGGGGAAGAGAGAGCGAGTGGGGGGGAAGAGAGAGAGCGAGTGGGGGGGAAGAGAGAGCGAGTGGGGGAGGGAAGAGAGAGCGACTGGGGGTGGAAGAGAGAGCGACTGGGGGGGATGAGAAAGCGAGTGGGGGGGAAGAGAGAGCGACTGGGGGGGAAGAGAGAGCGACTAGGGGGGAAGTGAGAGCGACTGGGGGGAAGAGAGGGCGACTGGGGGGAAGAGAGGGCGACTGGGGGGGAAGAGAGAGCGACTGTGGGGGAAGAGAGAGCGACTGGGGGGGAAGAGAGAGGGACTGGGGCGGGGGAAGAGAGAGCGACTGGGGGGGGGAAGAGAGAGCGACTTGGGGGGGAAGAGAGAGCGACTGGGGGGGAAGAGAGAGCGACTGGGGGGGAAGAGAGAGCGACTGGGGGGAAGAGAGAGCGACTCGGGGGGGAAGAGAGAGCGACTGGGGGGGGAAGAGAGAGCGACTCGGGGGGGGGAAGAGAGAGCGACTGGGGGGGGAAGAGAGAGCGACTGGGGGGGAAGAGAGAGCGACTGGGGGGGAAGAGAGAGCGACTGGGGGGGAAGATAGAGTGACTGGGGGGGGGAAGAGAGAGCGACTGGGGGGGGAAGAGAGAGCGACTCGGGGGGGGAAGAGAGAGCGACTGGGGGGGACGAGAGAGCGACTGGGGGGGAAGAGAGAGCGACTGGGGGGGGAAGAGAGAGCGACTGGGGGGGAAGAGAGAGCGACTGGGGGGGAAGAGAGAGCGACTGGGGGGGGAAGAGAGAGGCAACGGGGGGGAAGAGATAGCGACTGGGGGGGGAAGAGAGAGCGACTGGGGGGGAAGAGAGAGCGACTGGGGGGGAAGAGAGAGCGACTGGGGGGGGAAGAGAGAGCGACTGGGGCGGGAAGAGAGTGCGACTGGGGGGGGAAGAGAGAGCGACTGGGGGGGAAGAGAGAGCGACTGGGGGGGAAGAGAGAGCGACTGGGGGGGAAGCGAGAGCGACTGGGGGGGAAGAGAGAGCGACTGGGGGGGGAAGAGAGAGCGACTGGGGGGGGAAGAGAGAGCGACTGGGGGGGAAGAGAGAGCGACTGGGGGGGAAGAGAGCGCGACTGGGGGGGGAAGAGCGAGCGACTGGGGGGGAAGAGAGAGCGACTGGGGGGGAAGAGAGAGCGACTGGGGGGGAAGAGAGAGCGACTGGGGGGGAAGAGAGAGCGACTGGGGGGGAACAGAGAGCGACTGGGGGGGAAGAGAGAGCGACTGGGGGGGGGAAGAGAGAGCAACGGGGGGGGAAGAGAGAGCGACTGGGGGGGAAGAGAGTGCGACGGGGGGGAAGAGAGAGCGACTGGGGGGAAGAGAGAGCGACTGGGGGGAAGAGAGAGCGACTGGGGGGGAAGAGAGAGCGACTGGGGGGGAAGAGAGAACGACTGGGGGTGGCAGAGAGAGCGACTGGGGGGGGAAGAGAGTACGACTGGGGGGGGGAAGAGAGAGCGGCTGGGGGGAAGAGAGAGAGCGAGTGGGGGGAAGAGAGAGAGAGAGTGCGGGGGAAGAGAGAGCGAGTGGGGGGGAAGAGAGAGAGCGAGTGGGGGGGAACGAGAGAGCGCGCGAGTGGGGGGGAAGTGAGAGAGCGAGTGGGGGGGAAGAGAGAGAGCAAGTGGGGGGGAAGAGAGAGAGCGAGTGGGGGGGAAGAGAGAGAGCGAGTGGGGGGGAGGGGAGATAGCGAGTGGGGGGGGAAGAGAGAGAGCGAGTGGGGGGGAAGAGAGAGAGCGAGTGGGGGGGAAGAGAGAGAGCAAGTGGGGGGGGAAGAGAGAGAGCGAGTGGGGGGAAGAGAGAGCGAGTGGGGGGGAAGAGAGAGCAAGTGAGGGGGAAGAGAGAGCGCGCGAGTGGGGGGGGAAGAGAGAGCGAGTGGGGGGGGAAGAGAGAGAGCGAGTGGGGGGGAAGAGAGAGCAAGTGGGGGGGGAAGAGAGAGCGACTGAGGGTGGAAGAGAGAGCGACTGGGGGGGAAGAGAAAGCGAGTGGGGGGGGAAGAGAGAGCGACTGGGGGGGAAGAGAGAGCGACTAGGGGGGAAGTGAGAGCGACTGGGGGGGAAGAGAGAGCGACTGGGGGGGAAGAGAGAGCGACTTGGGGGGGGGAAGAGAGAGCGACTGGCGGGGAAGAGAGTGCGACTGGGGGGGAAGAGAGAGCGACTGGGGGGGGAAGAGAGAGCGACTGGGGGGGAAGAGAGAGCGACTGGGGGGGGAGAGAGCGACTGGGGGGGAAGAGAGAGAGCGACTGGGGGGGAAGAGAGAGAGCGAGTGGGGCGGAAGAGAGAGAGCGAGTGGTGGGGAAGAGAGAGAGAGCGAGTGGGGGGGGAAGAGAGATAGCGAGTGGGGGGGAAGAGAGAGAGCGAGTGGGGGGGGAAGAGAGAGCGAGTGGGGGGAAGAGAGAGAGCGAGTGGGGGGGGAAGAGAGAGAGCGAGTGGGGGGGGAAGAGAGAGAGCGAGTGGGGGAAGAGAGAGAGCGAGTGGGGGGGAAGAGAGAGCAAGTGGGGGGGAAGAGAGAGAGCGCGAGTGGGGGGGAAGAGAGAGCGAGTGGGGGGTAAGAGAGAGAGCGAATTGGGGGGAAGAGAGATCGAGTGGGGGAGGAAGAGAGAGCGACTGGGGTGGAAGAGAGAGCGACTGGGGGGGGAAGAGAAAGCGAGTGGGGGGAAGAGAGAGCGACTGGGGGGGAAGAGAGAGCGACTGGGGGGGAAGAGAGAGCGACGGGGGGAAGAGAGCGACTGGGGGGGAAGAGAGAGCGACTGGGGGGAAGAGAGAGCGACTGGGGGAAGGGAGAGCGACTGGGGGGGAAGAGAGAGCGACTGGGGGGGAAGAGAGAGCAACTGGGGGGGAAGAGAGAGCGACTGGGGGGGAAGAGAGAGTGACTGGGGGGGAAGAGAGAGCGACTGGGGGGAGAGAGCGACTGGGGGGGAAGAGAGAGAGCGACTGGGGGGGGAGAGAGAGCGACTGGGGGGGGAGAGAGAGTGACTGTGGGGGTGAAAGAGAGCGACTGGGGGGGGGAAGAGAACTCCCTCCCCCCTCTCCCTCACACTCCTCCCCCCTCTCCCTCACACTACCCCCCTCTCCCTCACACTCCCCCCTCTCCCTCACATTCCCGCCCCCTCACACTCCCCCCTCTCCCTCACACACCCCCCCCTCCCTCACACTCCCCTCCCCACTCCCTCACACTCCCCGCGAGTGGGGGGGAAGAGAGAGAGCGACTGGGGGGAAGAGAGAGAGCGAGTGGGGGGGAAGAGAGAGAAAGCGAGTGGGGGGGAGAGAGAGAGCGAGTGGGGAGGAGAGAGAGAGCGAGTGGGGGGGAAGAGAGAGCGAGTGGGGGGAAGAGAGAGCGAGTGGGGGGGGAAGAGAGAGCGAGTGGGGGGGAAGAGAGCGTGAGTGGGGGGAAGAGAGAGCGACTGGGGGGGAAGAGAGAGCGACTGGGGGGGAAGAGAGAGCGACTGGGGGGGGAAGAGAGAGCGACTGGGGGCAAGAGAGAGCGACTGGGGGGGAAGAGAGAGCGACTGGGGGGGAACAGAGAGCGACTGGGGGGGAAGAGAGAGCGACTGGGGGGAAGAGAGAGCGACTTGGGGGGAAGAGAGAGCGACTTGGGGGGAAGAGAGAGCGACTGGGGGAGAAGAGAGAGCGACTGGGGGGGAAGAGAGAGCGACTGGGGTGGCAGAGAGAGCGACTGGGGGGGAAGAGAGAGCGACTGGGGGGGAAGAGAAGCGACTGGGGGGGAAGAGAGAGCGACTGGGCGGGAAGAGAGAGCTACTGGGCGGGAAGAGAGAGCGACGGGGGGAAGAGAGAGCGACTGGGGGGGAAGAGAGAGCGACTGGGGGGGAAGAGAGAGAGCGACTGGGGGGGAAGAGAGAGCGACTGGGGGGTGAAGAGAGAGAGCAACTGGGGTGGAAGAGAGAGCGACTGGGGGGGAAGAGAGAGCGACTGGGGGGTGAAGAGAGTTAGCGACTGGGGGGGAAGAGAGAGCGACTGGGGGGTGAAGAGAGAGAGCGACTGGGGGGGGAAGAGAGAGAGCGACTGGGGGGGAAGAGAGAGCGACTGGGGGGGAAGAGAGAGCGACTGGGGGGGAAGAGAGAGCGACTGGGGGGAAGAGAGAGCAACTGGGGGGGAAGAGAGAGTGACTGGGGGGAAGAGAGAGCGACTGGGGGGGAAGAGAGAGCGACTGGGGGGAAGATAGAGCGACTGGGGGGGAAGAGAGAGCGACTGGGGGGGGAAGAGAGAGCGACTGGGGGGGGAAGAGAGAGCGACGGGGGGGGAAGAGAGAGCAACTGGGGGGGGAAGAGATAGCGACTGGGTGGGGAGAGAGCGACTGGGGGGGATGAGAGCGAATTGGGGGGAAGAGAGAGCGACTGGGGGGGGAAGAGAGAGCGGCTGGGGGTGGGAAGAGAGAGCGACTCGGGAGGAAGAGAGAGCGACTGAGGGGGGAAGAGAGAGCGACTGAGGGGGGAAGAGAGAGCGACTGGGGGGGAGGAGAGAGTGACGGGGGCAGAGAGAGCGACTGGGGGGGAAGAGAGATTGACTGGGGGGGAAGAGAGAGCGACTGGGGGGGAAGAGAGAGCGACTGGGGGGGAAGAGAGAGCGACTGGGGGGGAAGAGAGAGCGACTGGGGGGGGAAGAGAGAGTGACTGGGGCGGGGGAAGAGAGTGCGACTGGGGGGGAAGAGAGAGCGACTGGGGGGGAAGAGAGAGCGACTGGGGGGGGAGGAGAGAGCGACTGGGGGGGAAGAGAGAGCGACTGGGGGGGAAGAGAGAGCGACTGGGGGGGAAGAGAGAGCGACTGGGGGGGGAAGAGAGAGCGACTCGGCGGGGGGGGGGAAGAGAGAGCGACTGGGGGGGAAGAGAGAGCGACTGGGGGGGGAAGAGGGAGCGACTGGGGGGGAAGAGAGAGCAACTGGGGGGGAAGAGAGAGCGACTGGGGGGGAAGAGAGAGCGACTGGGGGGGAAGATAGAGCGACTGGGGGGGCAAGAGAGAGCGACTGGGGGGAAGAGAGAGCGACTGGGGGGGGGAAGAGAGAGCGACTCGGGGGGGAAGAGCGAGCGACTGGGGGGAATAGAGAGCGACTGGGGGGGAAGAGAGAGCGACTGGGGGGGGAAGGGAGCACGACTGGGGGGGAAGAGAGAGCGACGGGGGTGGAAGAGAGAGCGACTGGGGGGGAAGAGAGAGCGACTGGGGGGGGAAGAGAGAGCGACTGGGGGGGAAGAGAGAGCAACTGGGGGGGGAAGAGAGAGCGACTGGGGGGGGAAGAGAGAGCGACTGGGGGGGGGAAGAGAGAGCGACTGGGGGGGAAGAGAGAGCGACTGGGGGGAAGAGATTGCGACTGGGGGGAAGAGAGAGCGACGGGGGGGAAGAGAGAGCAATGGGGGGGGAAGAGAGAGCGACTGGGGGGGAAGAGAGAGCGACTGGGGGGGGAGGAGAGAGCGACTGGGGGGGAAGAGAGAGCGACTGGGGGGGAAGAGAGAGCGACTGGGGGGGAAGAGAGAGCGACTGGGGGGGAAGAGAGAGCGACTCGGGGGGGGGGGAAGAGAGAGCGACTGGGGGGGGAAGAGAGAGCGACTGGGGGGGGAAGAGGGAGCGACTGGGGGGGAAGAGAGAGCAACTGGGGGGGAAGAGAGAGCGACTGGGGGGGGAAGAGAGAGCGACTGGGGGGGAAGATAGAGCGACTGGGGGGGCAAGAGAGAGCGACTGGGGGGAAGAGAGAGCGACTGCGGGGGGGGAAGAGAGAGCGACTCGGGGGGGAAGAGCGAGCGACTGGGGGGAATAGAGAGCGACTGGGGGGGAAGAGAGAGCGACTGGGGGGGGAAGGGAGCGCGACTGGGGGGGAAGAGAGAGCGACGGGGGTGGAAGAGAGAGCGACTGGGGGGAAGAGAGAGCGACTGGGGGGGGAAGAGAGAGCGACTGGGGGGAAGAGAGAGCAACTGGGGGGGGAAGAGAGAGCGACTGGGGGGGGAAGAGAGAGCGACTGCGGGGGGAAGAGAGAGCGACTGGGGGGGAAGAGAGAGCGACTGGGGGGAAGAGATTGCGACTGGGGGGGGAAGAGAGAGCGACGGGGGGGAAGAGAGAGCAATGGCGGGGAAAGAGAGAGCGACTGGGGGGGGAAGAGAGCGTGACTGGGGGGGAAGAGCGAGCGACTCGGGGGGGGAAGAGAGAGCGACTGGGGGGGGAAGAGAGAGCGACTGGGGGGGCAGAGAGAGCGACTGGGGGGGAAGAGAGAGCGACTGGGGGAACAGAGAGCGACTGGGGGGGAAGAGAGAGCGACTGGGGGGGGAAGAGAGAGCGACTGAGGGGGAAGAGAGAGCGAGTGGGGGGGGAAGAGAGAGCGACTGGGGGGGGAAGGGAGCGCGACTGGGGGGGAAGGGAGCGCGACTGGGGGGGAAGAGAGAGCGACGGGGGGGAAGAGAGAGCGACTGGGGGGGAAGAGAGAGCGACTGGGGGGGAAGAGAGAGCGACTGGGGGGGGAAGAGAGAGCGACTGGGGGGGGAAGGGAGCGAGACTGGGGGGGGGAAGAGAGAGCGACTGGGGGGGAAAAAGAGAGCAACGGGGGGGCAGAGAG